>NC_140274.1:3964361-4085201 GCF_964030765.1 Micromesistius poutassou | reverse complement strand
AGACACACAAAGGAAAACTCACACACACACACTCAAACACACTCACACACACATACCCCAAACACACACACACACACACACACACACACACACACACACACACACACACACACAACCCAAACACACACACCTCTTTCCCAACACATCACAGCTACACTTTCATATGATCTGACTCTGTACATAAACATCTGACAGCCCCACCTGCTCATCTTCCGGCTCCACTGGCATAGACACACACAGAAAAACTGCCCCCCCCCCACACACACACGCACGCACGCACGCACGCACACACACACACACACACACACACACACACACACACACACACACACACACAGAAACACACACACACACCCCAAACACAATCACACACACACACACACACACACACACACACACACTCAAAACACCCCCAAACACACACGTCGTGACACACGCGTGTCAGGGGTTACCAGACACCCATCCACCACCTCCTCCTCCTTTGCACCGCGGGGGGGGGGGGGCGGGGGGGACGTGCTTACTTGCGACCTCCAGCGAGGCGTTGCGGCTGATGGCCTCCCCCAGGTGGTTGCGGGCCACGCAGGTGTACACGCCCTCGTCGGGCTTGCTGCGGCGGCCGTGCACGATGCGCAGGAAGAAGAGCGAGCCGCTGGGCAGCAGCATGCGGTGGGAGCGCGGGTCGTCGCGGTCCGTCTCCACCCGCTCGCCGTCCTTGTACCACTCGACGAGGGGCGCCGGCCGGCCCTCCGCCTTGCAGTTGAGGGTGGCGGGCTCGCCCTTGGACACCACCAGGTCCGAGGGGTGCTCCACGATGCGGGGCGGCGAGTCCTCGAAGCGGGACCTGGACCCTGGGGGTAGGGGGCGGGGGGGGTTTAGAGAGTTATCCTCACTGGTGTGTGCGTGTGTGTGTGTGTCTGTGTGTGTGTGTGTCTGTGTTCATGACATGCGTGTATATTCATAACGTGTGTGTGTGTGTGTGTGTGTGTGTGTGTGTGTGTGTGTGTGTATTCACGACGTGTGTGTTTGTATTCATGCGGGTAAGGATACAAACATGTGACTCATCTCTGAGTAGAGAGAAGGCAGTACATAAAGCACCTTTTACTTTATTTCTGTTTTGCCTGGGGGCGAGGCTTCATGACGTTCGTTCATTCTTATTTTCATGTTGATGCTATGTTCCCGGGAGCATGTCATCAGCTATGTTACACACGCGTGGAACGCGGTCTTTAGGTCATTGAATTAGATGTTCTCCCTCCAGAGTAGCCATCTGTCTCATTCAATAAGGACCAAAGACTCTACTTAGCTGTCTGCGTGGTACTCTATCTGACCCACTGCGAGCAGCGCTTCTTGTCAAGCTGTGGCAGACACAGCCCTGACAAGAACGGCTAATGGACAGAGCATCTATCATTCAGCATGTCTGCACGGTGAGGGACGGGATGAATATGCAAGGTGGGAAGCAGAGTATGAGAAGATGAGATGAGGGGAGGGTGAAAGGGTGAGACAGTGAGAGGGTGAGACAGTGAGAGGGTCAGGGAATGAGAGGATAAGAGGGTCAGGGGATGAGAGGATGCAAAGATGAGAGGATGAGATTGACAGAGAATTCAGTGACCTGTACGTTTAGGGAGAGGGAATACCCACAATACTGAGTGAGAGAGTGAGAGAGAGGGAGGTAAGGATAACTCCCAAATCCCTTCTCTGTCCCCTTCTCTCTCTCTCTCTCCTATATTGGTAACTCATTCCCTCTCCCTCCTTCACTGTCTGCTTTCTCACTCCATCTCTCTCTCTCCATCTCTCTCATCTCTCTCTCCCTTCCCGTGGACATGGTTCTCTCTCTCTCTCTCTCTCTCTCTCTCTCTCTCTCTCTCTCTGACTACACCATGTCCCTCTCTCTCTTTCTGACTCACTCTCTCTCTGATTATACTATGCCTCTCTCACTCCTTCTCCATGTCTCTCTCCCTGTGTCTCGTGGGATCCATTACTTCCTCCCGGGTTGTCAGGGTGAAGACGATGACTTCAATCCTGGAGGCCCGGGCTTTTAGAGCAAAACGGAGGAACAGTGCGAGGAACAATGTGCAACAGTTATCCGATAAATAATTCAAGGGGCTGTCTGCTTTCACTTTCAGGTCGAGGGAACCCACCGATTTTTTAAAAGAACAAAATCATATTGCCAGATGGTATTTTTAGATATTATCCCCAGACGCGCAGGGCATAATTGTTTACAGTGCCGACCGAGGCTTTATCTCCGGATATAATCTTGACTACTCAAAAGTCAAGCAAATCCTCAGTTTTGCCTCTGATGGGCGGCCCAGTCTCCTGTGTGCAGCCTAATGGTATGCAATGCAATGCTGAAAAAAATGCAGCTGCACTGCATTAAAAAACAATCTGAGGCAGCGGGCTAAATCCTCACTTTTGGTTGTAAGCAGATTTATGATGTGCATTTAATCTAATGTGGACTGACTTGATCAGCATCAGAGAGGAACATGAGCAACATGGCCGCCGGCCTGCGGTAAACCCTTTCTGAGAGCAGAGTCATCACTAAGACATTAGACATGGCCTACAACACTCCTGGAACCCGGCGCCGTGGAAACCCAGCCATGTGCGGCAAACACAACACGTTGTAATCTGAAAAACCAAATTCAAATGCCGTGTCCTTTAATGTGTGGCATGACACCTTTCCCTTTAAACTCTGACATTTGGCGGTGGCGGCGTTACCCCATAATGGAGACTGCAGCCGTGATAAGACGTGACATTTGACTACATGCACCTCAGAAGAGACGCAACGTTGAGGAGGGAGAGGAAGACGAAGGAGTAGAAGACAACGTGGTACTATAAGTATTCCAACTTCTCTTGCATAACTTTGAGATGTTAACGCTAAATTTTACCTTATTGATACTCGGAGAGAAGGATTTATTAAACATTTCACATCCGCTGGCAGAACCAAAATATCACATCTCCCCATCAGTCTGGTATGTAAGGCCGCCCTAGTTTCACACATTCTGTTTTTATGGTCTACAGCTTTGATTGCGTTGTCCCATTCCATTGTTCGATGAAATACTAAAGGACTAAATGCTGTTTCATCATTGCACCATCCTGCTTCTCATGTGCCATTCGGATTCTTTGTCCTTGTACCAATTAGGACTTTTAAGCACTGATTTCTTTATTCTACCGCACTGAATAGACAATAACCTCTACCATTAGATGAAAGCTGAATGCCAGCACACCACCCAACGCTTTGATGAGCCTCGAGGGAAACTGCCAAACTGCCCTGTTGGGGACTCGGAAAGCTAACAGCTACCAAGCTAATCTATTGTAAAAAAGCACACCTAAGTGATACCTAAACTACCAAATGTGTCACTTGTCAGTTAGGAAGAAGCATAATTGCTTCGTCAGACAGCAATAAAGGAATGGAAAAACAGCTTCGGGCCCTGGCGGCTGTCGACGAAAACAACCCGCACGACCAAACGACAACTCTGCAATCACCGGATGATTCCACGCCACCTTGGGCATCAACCACTCTCCCGCGCTGCCCGAGGAGACTTTGATGTATATTCAGGGTCATGTTTGATTCATGACAGGATGATTGCGGGACCGCTCTTGGACGCACAACCGCAGGGAGAAGGAGAAGAAGAAAAAAACACCCTGTCAGCCATGTTTGTTTTGACAAAGACGACAAGGTGTAGCTCCAGATTGCTACTCCATAAGAGTGTGTCGCCGCTCAGAGATGAATCACAGGCCATTACACCGTTTAAACTCAGTTTAATAAAAACCTTGGAAATAAGAAAGTGTGCACTCAAGAGGAGGAAGCAAAGGCATTTACTTAAGGTTGTTTATTAGCTTGAATGATCTGAACGAAACTGTGACATTTTGGGCCTGACAACTATTTCGTTTTAAATATTGGAATAGGTGAATGACAAGTGCTGCAAGTTAAAGTCAAACGCCACACGTGCTGGAAAAAGTTCTGAAATGGACTGCATCGTGCGTTTATTCAGTTTATTCATTCAATTTAATTGCCTAGTACTTCCGAATTCTGAAATGTCATCGCACCTGAAAGGATATGGTTGAACACAATTGTTAAGAAATTGAGCTTCAGCTTAGTCTTATCTCTGATATTGAAGCGGGACCTTGAAGCGTATAGTGTGTGTGTGTGTGTGTGTGTGTGTGTGTGTATGTGTGTGTGTGTGTGTGTGTCTGATTGTGTGTCTGTGATTGTGTGTCTGTGTATGTGTCTGTGCGTGCCTGTGTGGGTGCCTGCGTGGGTATGTCTGCGTGTGCGCGGGTTGTTTTTCATCCGAGTGCGACAACAACTATGACTTTGGGAATGTGGGTTTGAATGTGCGGCGGGGGCGGTGTTGGATACGAGGCACCCAAGACTGACAAACAACAGCAAAGCCTTCAACCACGGTTGAAATCATCATATGTATATGTTGTTCCGTGGCTCCTAATGACAATAAACCGACATGGTCGCTGTATTCACCAGGGCTCTCGGAGAGCCTAGCTAATAACGGGTTCCACTGACCGTAAGCCAATGAACAAAATACCATACGCAATATAAGAGGCTTCTGCACACGCAGGAATGAGCACCTACCACGTCCATTAAGATAATTGCATCTGATGTATTAAGGAAATTCACATTTACATACAGAGAAAAATTTAATATTTGTGCAAGCAAGCCGGCGAACCGTCACATTGAAAGAAGCCTATTATGGGGAAACATTAGGCCATGACAGACAAGCTAATACATTTGCCCTAATTGCAAACTCCCACATGTTTGCCCATGGCCTCCTCACATACTTCAGCCTTGTTAACCATTGGAGGGAGTTAGCATGATGTTGGCTAACGGGAGACATAAAGATCATGTATCCACTCCAGTTGATTCGGGCTATATTTGGCGTATGTGCTGCCAGCAACTGTTACATGATGTGGGAGGGGAGGAGGAGGTGGATTAATTAATATTGTACAGATATTAACCCCGTGTCAGTTGCGTTGTCCCCCGGGGGCCAGATGTGTGGTCCTGTCACGCTGCATGTGTGAGAACAACAGAACGGAGCGGAGAGGGACGGCACGTCCTCTCCAAGAGGGTCTCTGCCCAACCCTTCAGTGATCCATTAAAGCTCTCCAACAGCGACCCTGACAGCTCACAATGCACCCTGAACACACTCTGCTGTGTGTGGTGTGATCCTGCAGCGCGGGGCGATCCGCTCCGCTCTCAGGAGCAAGAGCAAGTGGGGACTTGTGTTAACCACAACACAAGTCCTCCCGGCCCTTCGGGATTTCTCTTCCCCATCATCCCCATCATCATTTGCATAATTGAAAGAGGGCGGGAAAACGTTCCCTTGTGGATGTGGTTCCCGGTCTCTGAAGGACGGGCTTGATGTGCCAGCGGGCTCTTGATCTATATATCAACAGAAAGTTGAGATTGAATTGGATTTGGCAGAGTGCGTGTTCTCTCCCTTTGTCAGCCCGTCTCACCCCCCACCCCCCACCCTTGCCTATTTATTTCAGTGATGTCATCACCGCCAGCGGTACCCTGAAGAAGATGGTCGTCGACAGCCGGTCACATGACGGCGGCCGCTGGCGTGTTCCAGTGCCAGGCGAGCAGGGGGCTCGGTGCTGCTGGTTGTATCTGCAGCCATCTCGTCAGGCCTGGGCTCCGGAGAGGCTTTAGTGTTTAGTGTTTATGGCCGTATTAGTCACTCCAACGTACAGGAGGAGAGCCTGGACACCAATTACTGGCCCGGAGAGAGTGGTTTGGCACTGATTACTATCAGCAGCCAACACGTCAACAGCTTGCTTCAAATTAAGCTTGGGTCACGTAAAAAAAAAAAGGGGAAAAACAGCTCAATGACTTATATTAGGGCTACTGATGGCAAAGTCAATACGCCTGTGTGTGTGTGTGTGTGTGTGTGTGTGTGTGTGTGTGTGTGTGTGCGCATGTGAGAACCCTTATGTGTGTGTGTGTGTGTGTGTGTGTGTGTGTGTGTGTGTGTGTGTGTGTGTGTGTGTGTGTGTGTGTGTGAGACGTGTGTGTGTGTGTGTGTGTGGGAGACAGGAGATGATGCAGCCTATAGTGATATAGGCCGGGCGCCCTTGCGGGGAGAGATAGCCAGAGCTGTGGTTTAATGACAGTACTTAAGCAGTTTTGTGAATGAGGCAATCTCAAAGAAGGGCCAAGAAAATTGCTTATTGACTGGATAAAACAGATTTGCTGCACAAATTATCATTATAACCAGTGGTGTAACAAAAAGCTGTTGATTATAATAACATTTATTAGGCCATACATTAATATTTAATGAAGTGTATTATATTCGCGTGACTTTCTAATTGGCAATACATTATACTATGTTAAAATAAATCTCTGGGGCTCAGGGCAGGCTACCGGAGAAGGCGTTGATTCTCCGGCCTGTGGGAGCGCTCTGACTGGGCATAATGGCTTTATAACTGATACATGACGTAAGAAGTAGACCAGCAGAATACTTGAAACAGGTGGTGGTCCATCCTAATGGCTACACTGACGATGACTGCTTCATCATTGCAGTAGTTTCCCTAAATTACATTATGTTGTACTAGGCCTACTGTGTAGTAAATTAGTCGTTTTGATCGCACTGGGTGATCCCGTTTCCCATTTTTGTATTAGGCCTACGTTGTAATTGTAGCCCCTCGTGTACGAGAACTATAATTGATTGTTGAAATCTAATAGTTTGGTTCTAATCGTTTCAGCAAAACATTTAGAGGATGATTTGATTATGGGAGACATGAGACATGAGATATATATATATAGATATATAGATATATAGATATATAATCATATACATAATCAGATATTTCACTGCACCCTACTGTGTGTGTGTGTGTGTGTGTGTGTGTGTGTGTGTGTGTGTGTGTGTGTGTGTGTGTGTGTGTGTGTGTGTGCGTGCGTGCATGTGTACGCGCGCGTCTGTGTGTCAGTGTTTGCGTGTGCGCGTATAGTAAAATCGCCGTAATTATAGAAATGATTCCTTACCTGAGGCGACAGAAACGGAGGAGGAAAGCAGGAGCAGAATTATCCCGGGGTGGACGTCCATCATCTCGGCTTCAGGTCCGCTACTCGCTCCCCCGCGGGTCCCCTCGCTCCGGAGTGAGAGTTGTCTTAGACGTGCCCACCAGGTCGGCCAAAGCGAACAAACAATCCCCACTGAGAGAAACACTTGGGAGTGGATGAAATCACGCTGCCAAACTTTGGCAACTCATCGACCCCTCAATCATGGCTCCGTCTTCCAGGTAAGCGTTCAGTCACTCAAGAGTCATTTCTCTGTGCTCGCGTGGTCCCCACACCGCGGTGGTCAGCTCATCGGGACGTCAGCGCCGTCATGGGAAGATCCAGGTCATGCAAGAATCCCGAAAACTAGCCTACACACACTGTGTGTGTGTGTGTGTGTGTGTGTGTGTGTGTGTGTGTGTGTGTGTGTGTGTGTGTGTGTGTGTGTGTGTGTGTGTGTGTGTGTGTGTGAGTGTGTGTGTGTGTGTGTGTGTGTGTGTGTGTGTGTGGTTTAGTTGGAGGTTTTCCCCCGCCGGCTGACTCTTCTGCCGCTAGCCGTCAGCTCACTGACGTCCACACGCTGAACTGCACACACCCCGCAGTCCGCAACACATCCTCGCCAATCTACGGGAGTCTATTCTTTAAAGAGACAGGCTCGTGCGCTCTGTGCTCTCGACGCGTCTGTGTGTGTGTGTGTGTGTGTGTGTGTGTGTGTGTGTGTGTGTGTGTGTGTGTGAGAGAGAGAGAGAGAGAGAGAGAGAGAGAGAGAGAGAGAGAGAGAGGAGAGAGAGAGAGAGAGAGAGAGAGAGAGAGAGAGAGAGAGAGAGAGAGAGAGAGTGTGTGTACTGTTTCTTATTATAGTAAAAAAAACAACTGGGACTGATAACGTCTTCACAGTGTGACTGAAACACATGAAAGTCAATAAAAAAAACGAATTACCATAGGCTACCACTAACAAATTAAAAAAACAAATACGTGATTATCATAATGCTTTTAAGGAAAACCAAAACCGATTCTGGCACGGTGTATTTTACTGCCTCTTCCATTTAAAAATGTCCCATCTCCTGCCCCCACTGATGTACTTTAGCTGCTTCCCTTCCCAGTCAGAGTGTCTCTTCTCCCGCGCCCTGCGAGACGCAGGAGTCGGGATGTTGCTCTCGGTGTGACTGTGTGTCGTGCCGGTCAATGCGGCTGCGGTCCTCCGCGGCTCTGCTGTGATTCTGTCAACTGTGATTCATTAAGCAGCTGTTCCCTCACACCCACTCTTCCTCCACATTGATCCGCAATCTGCCTCACCCCTTGAGGGGGACACGGACACACGGCTCCCTGGGGTGCGCTGATGGTGGTGGTGGTGGGTATCGGCTCTGTATCGACCCCCATCCTCCCACTCACCCTGTCCCCCCGATACCCCAGCAACACCCCACTTTTTGATGACCCTGGCTTGTGCTACATGGGGGTATTGTCTGCATGTCAAGGCCAGAGGAGCCCCCTCGTGATGGAGAGGTGTTGGGGGTGAGGTCTGGCGTCTGCCCGGCCATTGTCCCCCTGAATGGGGCTGGAAACGGGGGGGACACAACAGAGGGGTGCAGATGTCTGCGAGCGGGGGCGGGGCGACAAAGAGACGCCACAACGCCATCAATCTGCAGGCAGCAATGGAAGAGTGTGACTCGTAAAACCAGAGGGAGGCAAGGAGCCTACATGAGAGTAGAGAAAGAGAAGACTAGAGTAGAGTTAGAGTAGAGTTAGAGTTAGAGAAGAGTAAGAGTTAGAGTAGAGAAAGAGAAGACTAGAGTAGAGTTAGAGTAGAGTTAGAGTTAGAGAAGAGTAAGAGTTAGAGTAGAGAAAGAGAAGACTAGAGTAGAGTTAGAGTAGAGTTAGAGTTAGAGAAGAGTAAGAGTTAGAGTAGAGAAAGAGAAGACTAGAGTAGAGGTTAGAGTAGAGGTTAGAGAAGACTTGGAGTAAGAGAAAGTAAGTAAGATTAGAGTAAGAGTGGAGAATAGTAAGAGAAGACTAGAGTAGAGTAAGAGGCAGAGAAAAGTAAGTAAGAGAAGAGTCAGTAAGAGAAGAGTAAGTGTAGAGTAAGAGTAGAGTTAGAGTAGGAGAAAAGCGAGTAAGAGAAGAGTAGTAGTAGAGTAAATAAGGGAAGAGAAATAAATAGTAAGTAGGAGAAGAGTCAGTAAGATGTGAGTCAGTACGAGTCGAGTAGGAGAAGTTAAAGTATGAGTAAGTAAGAGAAGAGTCAGTAAGATAAGTGTGAAGACATTCTGGGTTTATACTCCAGTCTGGCTGGGGGCACTTTCTCTACCAAACAACACAACACCTTAACAGCTGTGGAAACAAATGCAATTACTCTGTGTGTGTGTGTGTGGGGGGATGTGTGTGTGCCTGTGTGTGTGTGTGTGTGTGTGTGTGTGTGTGTGTGTGTGTGTGTGTGTGTGTGTGTGTGTGTGTGTGCGTGCTAACATATGAATGCGCGTCTTTGTGTGTGTGGATGTGTGTGTGTGTGTGTGCATATGCACGTATGCATGCCTGTGTGTGTTTGTGTGTGTGTGTGTGTGTGTGTGTGTGTGTGTGTGTTTATGTGCGTGCCTGCGTATGCATGCCTGTGTGTGTTCTAGTGTGTGTGTGTGCGTTCTAGTGTGTGTGTGTGTGTGTGTGTGTGTGTTCTAGTGCGTCAGCACAGCTAGGTGGTACAGATGGCGGGATGGGACAGACTGTCTGTCTGGGGGTGAAGAATGTGACATGTGACATTCAGGGGTTGACCTTTGAGCCCCAACGGTCCTGACCTTCTGGGGCTATTATCAGCAGCTGGATCTATTTCCTCACCAGAACTCCACTTTCACGTGCTCCTTTGTCCTGTCGGCCTTCTCCCACCGCATTAGTATGACATTACATACGTTACAAGCATTAGCACCCACTGACAGCTCCTACGTGGGGGGGCATGTGGCTCAGGAGGTAGCGTGGGTTGGCTGGTAACCGCAAGGTTGCTAGTTCGCTCCTCCTGTGCCGAGGTGTCCCTGAGCAAGGCACCTCACCCTGACTGCTCCCGATGAGCTCTTTGTTTCTTTGCATGCTTGACTCTGCCGTGAATGTGTGTATGAGTGGATGAATGTTAGGCAATATTGTAAAGCGCTTTGTGTGGCCACTGGTTAGAAAAGCATTGTATAAATGCCGTCCATTTACCATTTCTCATTTAACGTTTCACCCCACCTCCCTATCTCTCTTTGCTCTTCCGTCCACAAAGGCCCAAAAGCCCTTTAAAGATTCCAACATCTAAACACTAGTTTACAACCCCGACACAAACCAATCCCACCATCCCCAGCCCCGGTAATGCTGCTCAAGCTGTGTCCACTCCTCACCCCATGCAGCTGGCTCCTGCTCTCCACAGCACACAGAGAGCTGTGAGGCTGCAGGTACACAGTTGGTTCCTGTTTGCCTTTCTAATCGCCGCGACTTCTACTTCTATCGTTTTCCTCTTCTTTATAAGAGGATCCTCCATGCTAGGCATGCTATCTGCCTCGTCAGCAAATACCGCTATTCACAGAAGGCAAGGCTTTCATTATCCAGCTGTGTGTGTGTGCCTGTGTGCCTGTGTGTGTGTGTGTGGGCCTGTGTGTGTGTTTCTGTGTGTGTGTTTGTGTGTGTGTGTGAGTGTATTTATACCTCATCTGCCTTTGTGTGTGTATTGTGTGTGTGTGTGTGTGTGTATTGTGCATGAGTTTGTGCATTTTTACATCATTTGCTTGTATGTGTTTATGTGTATGTGTGTGTATATATCAATCATCTGCCTTTTGTGTGTGTGTGTGTGTGTTTATTTCTGTTTGTGTGTTTATGTGTGTATAGATACATCATCTGCCTTTTGTGTCTGTGTGAGTGTGTGAGTGTGTATGTGTGTGTATTATGCATCCGCTTTAGTATTTATACATCAACTGCTTGTGTGTGTGTGTGTGTGTGTGTGTGTGTGTGGTGTGTTTCCACTACTGCAACTTGAAGACCTTGAGGTTACGCGTGAGACTCCTGGGGGTTATTTATAGACCTTGCAGCGTACTGGAGGGCGGGGCCACAGCAGGTCATTTACATCCCCGCCCGGGAGTGCTAAGGTAAGCACGTTAATATCACACCTCCGACGTTTGGCCTCCAGCCCAGAGTGTCTCATCTGCCTGAGACCTTGGCGGAAGACAGCAAGCTCGCGGTAGGTAGGACACAAAACACATCCGCTTTTCATCAAGCCCTGGAGAGCCAAATAAAACAGGTCGATCGTCTCAAAGTTTGGAGTTTGTCGTAAGCACCTGCGGCAGCAGCCACGGCCTGCTTATTGGGAAGGGATTGGGAGGGCTAACGACCCCTCTGCTGAGTGTCTCTTAATTACAGGGCCGCCATGGTGTTTGTAGCAATGAAACAAATTACCGCTCAACCGTCTGCGTCTGCAGCTAAACGAGAGGGGGTGAAGGGAGCGAAATGACGAAATGAGTGGGTGAAGGGAGATCACTGATGTAATTGCCACTCATGTTTAACAGCTCTTTGGGACTAGGTCTGTGAGTGACATCACGCGCGTGGAGAATCGTTCCCTTACACCCAATCCACCACCACCGCCATACTGTGGGGAATAAGGTATTTTGAGGGCCAACTTTTTTTCCACCACCTTTCAATTGCTGATGCAACAATCCCTAATCCGGTGGAGCTGTGTGTGTGTGTGTGTGTGTGTGTGTGTGTGTGTGTGTGTGTGTGTGTGTGTGTGTGTGTGTGTGTGCGTGTGTGTGTGTGTGTGTGTGTGTGTGTGTGTGTGTGTGTGTGTGTGTGTGTGTGCCTGCATGTGTGTGTGTGTGTGTGTGTGTGCTTGTTCCCTAAAAGCAAGGGTGACAGTGTGTCTCTCTGACTGAATTTTTTCCTTAATTCCATCCTCTTTCTCCTTTGACTCTGATAATCTGAGTGGCAGTAGGACCATGCATATTCTAATTGACTATAAGCTGAGTTGGCCAAAAGAATATGTCACAATATCAACAGGGGCTCAAGGAGGATAGGAAGAGGTACTTAACACTGATTACTCTAATTACCACTGGAAATCCCTCCAAATCCAACAGAAGGGCATGGATGAATGAAAGGAAAGAGTCTGTGCCAGTATGGGTGATGTTTTTTTAATTATATTTTTTTAATGCTTAGCGTGCCCCCTGCAGGCCATTGTTGGACATTACTTGCATTTACTCCGTTTTTGCTGAAGGGCACCTGAGCAGCACCGGGAGCTTAGTACCCTTACTAGCGGAAGGTTGAATGATGAATGATGAGGTTAAATCGTGAAATGCTTAAACGTGCTGCTTTGTCAGCTAGAATTCCACTTCCCTCTTTGCTTTTTCAAATGAAACGTCACGCCTGAATGCGATTACACAGTCAAATAACACACTTGATTATTATTTTATTTATTTGTTTGTTTTTATTGATCATTAAAACACATGCTGGTAGTCCATCTAGTAATTTTCATTATTTCAGCAAGGCCGGTTTATGAGGACAGTCCATCACAAACATTGCATCTTTGCGATAATACACTTGAAATCTTATTCAACCAGAATTTCTCACATGACCGACATGATGAAATTAACTAATGAATAATTGAAAAGGGATTATCCATTTTGTTACATGAGCAAGTTCACATAATGCCTAATAAAATATATAAGATAAGATATTCTCTGGAGATGGTAATTGAAGTAGATGAAACGGTAGCAGTGATATGTCTGATAGTACTAGACTAGTCGTAGTAGTAGTTGTGACCACTAGATGGCACAAAGTAATCATTGGACGCCCAAATAGAAAACGGATTCGCTTTCATCTCTGCCACACGGAGAAGGACAGGTGATCCTGACAACATGGGATCCAGACACCGTCACAAAGGTTAGAGGATGTTCTGGAACAAAGCACACACACACAGAAATACCCCTTTGAAAGGCATGCTATCAGGCTCTGACCAGTCAAGGCCACGGACTATATTTCATTTCCTGGCACTGAGATAAGGGCCCCTCCATTATCTAGAAGTTGAACAAAAAGCTTGTTCAGGAACGGTTTCGAGCCCTGAGTTCGAGTGCCGTCATGATCCACCGAGTCTGATACATAAACAAGTTAAGAGGAGTCCATCTGTCTTCGGTATTTCTTTAATACAGAGTACAATTTTTTTAGGAACTGTGCTGCAGGTTGATGCACAATCAATCATTTTAACAAACTAGTAGCTTAGTTTGTGCCTGAAGTAGTATTGGATGATGGCTTCTTTAACATAGGTGAAGGTGGACAACGCTTAAATAGTTAAGAATAGATATTAGTTCTGATCTTTGCCTTTTTTATGGATAACGGAAAAGGGCTCTGCTGGGTAGGCTATAGGCCTACTGCACACTGTAGGCCTGTAGTTATTGAAGGGCTACATTGAAATAAACCTAAATAATCAAATCAAATAATCCTCACACACCATTTGATGATTGATTATAAGAACCACTTTAATAAAATAATAATATTGCAGTCAGTTTTGAAAGAGCAACACACAAACCAATGTTTTTGTGACGGGGACATAGTTGAAATCAAGGTCAACCGACGTACTTAAGAAAAAAAACTGCAGAACCGCAAGAAAATGCAATATGGTGTATTTCATCCGTCCCATGCCATTACTAAAACAATACCCG
Organism: Micromesistius poutassou; assembly: GCF_964030765.1. Lineage (NCBI taxonomy): Eukaryota > Metazoa > Chordata > Actinopteri > Gadiformes > Gadidae > Micromesistius > Micromesistius poutassou. The sequence continues at coordinate 4,071,530 of NC_140274.1, read as the reverse complement.
GGCCGAGACGCCATAAATATTTCACCTGACAACCCATTTATGAGGGCCTACCTGCCGTCAGAGCTACATTAGCCTACGATGTGAAGAAGAGAATACAGTGGTTGTTATTCACTGCTGTCTGGGGATTGGAGCCTTATCACTTGAGTCTGCTTTCTTGAAATATAGGCTACTTTGCAATATATATCAAGGAGTTATAATTGCATTGGCACTACTATGGTATAATAAATGTGATGCCTACAGCATGATTCCATTGTTGTTGTTTTATAGAATTATTCTTATAAGAACTATTCTTCTTCATAATTGATTCTTAATCTGGATTGTATTATATGGTTTATATCATGTGTTTTCATTGTTTATAAAATGTATCTTTGTCTCTAAGTTACTCTTAACATAGCTTTATATATGCACCTTACTGCATATTGCATGTCTATAGCAGCCTATTGCATATTGCAACATGTGCACGTAGCCAATGAAAGTCATGTTCAGTGTTTTAATATGTTCGCAGCCTGAATGCATAAACGTCACAAAACCTGACCTTGCCAAGACTAAAGAATTACCCGGGCCGCACAGTTAATATAGGCTACACTCATTCACGCATTCATTAGGTGGGCATACACTCATTCACGCATACATTAGGTGAGCATACACTCACATAAAGTAACCTATGCAGCTATGATGTGTAATTAATGCAAGGTTTTACAACCGGTTCTTGCTGTACCGGTTGTCCTTCTGCGCGGGGAGCCCCCGGTCATTAAGGCTAGGGGGCGCTCGCGAGCACGCGCAGGTGAATTAACGGTCGCGTGGACCGAGGCAGTGGAGGAGTACTACTCAGGAGCGCGCGGCACGCCGGTGGTGGAACGGGCAGTTGGTAAAAGTAAGTGTCGCTCCGCTGGTTTGAACCCCTCAGAAACCATGGAAACCTTCAGGAAAACAGTCTGGCGCTCGTCATGGTTGTAAAACAGCTCTACTAAAAGAAAAGCACCCCTGCGAAATGTCACCCGTTGACCGGGCAGGAGGGTAGAAGAAGGTAGAGACGTTTAGTTCACCTACAATGACCGACCTGTCTTAAGTAGTGCCTCGGCTTCGCGCTGAAACAGCAGCGTGCCTGTTGGTGAAGCACAGCGCGCGGAGGACCAGAGGAGCTCGCGAGTCGACCGAGGAAACCGTTTCCCAACCGTCTTCTGCTCTGGAGCCGCCGGTGGATGTGGGGCCATGGAGGTAAAGAGGACGTTTCACACCGTGCTGGCACTGATGTGGATGCTTCTAGGTAAGTTCGTTAAGCACACAGGTTGGTGGGTGAAGGAGAAGGTTTGGTGATACACGTTGACCGTTGTTGGTACACTTTTGTTTTTACAGTTTTGAAATGACTTTCTCTTCAAGTTTTACCCCAAGTGTGGTTCCTGGCAGTCATAGGTTATGTCCTAAATGTCGGCCTACTGTATGCCATGTCTAGTGTTTTAACTTGTTGGTAATGTGTGAGTTGGCTACTTAACCTTTAGACAGCTTTAACCTCTTTCTATATAACATTGTTGTTTTATAGGGCCATGCCATTAGTAGGCCAAGTGATGCAGAGAACATAAATGGGGGTGAAGACAATGCTCTGAGCGAAATAAACAGTTGCTCTCATTATATATTAAGCAGTCATATGTCATGTTATCCTTGTCAAGTCCGGCCGAATGTGCCTGTCTGCTCAATTCAGGGTTTTTTCCTTGAAACAACCCACTGTAATTTATGCACTTAAGACAAGGCAACAATTGAAATCACTCAAGGGTGGAACACCACTTGTGAATTGAGCTAAATGTGTAGGCCTACATGACTTCAGGAATTGTTATATTATTATTATAGGAACACCTGGTGAGTGGGGTAAAGTTTAGTGCTGACTGCCTGTCATATTCAGACAGGTCTGGCACTTATGAGGCAAACTTAGCAGAAGCTGACTGGCACATTCACTAGAGAAGACCCGTAGCTAATTAGCTTAGCCAGTTTAATAATCACATCCCATGTGGATGCTATATATAGCACACGAGAAGTGAGCAGCAAACCTGTCTGAGGTGTATCAGTCTTGTACTCCTCTTTTCTTATTTCTAAATGTATTGCTGGAATTTAATAAATTTTTTAACACACTTTGACTTGGTACACATTCATCCAGCAGAAGGTACACTGGGGATCGAACCCAGTGCGTTTGGCAGCCTGGAGTCAAACTCCATAGCCGTCTGCATGAATGGTCAACGTCCTACTGTATGATATTATCATTAACATTATATAAAAGCTAGTGTTTGACTCTTATTTGGTTTAATGTTCAGTTATCGAGCTGACAGAAAGAGTGGAACTCCCTCAAACTATTGGTGGTATTTTACCATCATCATAGATTTAAAAATATGTTCATTATTTCTCTCTGGTTGATCTCTTGGTTGAAGGCGGAACAGCTTTCCCAACAGGGCATTGTTAGTATTATAAGTTCAGCAAATCCAATTAAAGATTAAAATAAAGTGTGACTGGAAAACTTGGAAATGTATATAGTCTGTAACCACTCTGAGCAGAGCTCACACAAACAATCTTGAGTTACAAGTTCTGTTATTCCCAATTTTTTGTGTAATTAACCAATACAAGTATACAATGTGTGTTTGGTTGTGTTGAGCTGCAGAGAGGTGCAACAACAGGAGCATTGTGGAGGCTAATCTTACCTGCTGCCTAAGTCAAAAGGGTTATTGTAATCCACTGATGTTCCTTACTGTTGTTACCACGCACAAGGACAAATTACACACACCCGTGCCAGTTGTCTTGTCTGTAGAGATTAAAACGTGACCATTTAGTGACAAGGACTTGATTCCTTCCCACTGTTTGGCTTTGTGTGTGTGTGTGTGTGTGTGTGTGTGTGTGTTTTAACATACTCTGTACTCGGTAGTACCTTGTTTCTGTGATTATCCACTCTAGTCGCCATACATATGGAGCGAATACCATTTGAGTGCCACATAGGAAAAGAACATTGAATTATGATCCTAATCAACTTCCATTACAGTTTTTTTCCCAGTAGAGTGGACATAAAGGATTTGACTGGTTTTCTAAGACCCCAGGTTAATTGTGGTCATTGTCTATGTCAAGATGTAAATGAGCCAGGATTATTGTTCAACTCATCCCCTCTCGTGTTGGACGTGCCATCGCGAACTGGGCAGTTGGCAGGAAATTGACATCCATTATATTCCAACCAGTGGAAGCAGCTCCCATATAACTGCCCTAGCTTGGTTGTTTTGTCCAACAGCAACCACAAATGAACAAATCCACAATTTTATATTCTGTGTTGACACACCACTGTGCATGCTCATGGACTTAGATGAAGATGCTTCTACCTACATTCATACAACCGGAGACTAACACTGATTTGATTCAGAAGTAAATGCTCGGTTCACTTTGATTGTATTAGGTCAGAAACCTGAATTTTCTTCTTCTACCTTTAGAGAATAATAAGTGCCAAGGTAGAAGGCACATATATCTATTTTGAAAAACGCTGAATGTATCATTTCTTAGGTAGAACTAGGTCAACACAAATGTCACATGGTTTCCATACAGCAAATAAAGAAGTCAGTATGACAGACAAACAAACCACTGTTTCTAAGGATACATTGCCTATTCGCTTGCAAAGCAAATGTGCTTCCACATTCACCGGTTGCGATTACTTTCTCAGAGATTGCTGTGGGTGTTAAGCCTTATGCATTCTTTTCTGTTACGAAGCTAATGACCGTGCAAATTGTTCATTAGTTTTGTTCAAATTGAGCAGTTTTGTGGAAATATCAAGGCTGCGAAGGCTCCTCTGGTCAGAGGAGAATGATCAACAAAAAGCACTAAATTAAGCATTATTATTAGCTGCCTTTATCTTCTTTGGCAATTATGAATTCCACATTCTTCAGTTTTTCAATTTTCTTGGGTATGCGCAATACTAATAATGGGCTTTTCCCTGAAAAAGGATTACTATACTATTTCTCATCCTTCATCCTTCCATGACGGTGTCAGGGAGTTTCTGAATGACATTAATTATTACTTCTCCTGAAGTGTAATTAATTGGCCATAGCATAAAAAGTATAACACTTTCAGAGCAAATGTGGATGTCTTGCCGTTGGTAGCACTGGCTGTCATAGAGTTTCTTCTGCTCTTTTAAACTAATTTCAAAAGCTTTCAAGTGTCATTTTGTGCCTACAGGTGTAATATTACCGATAGAAAAATCTCTGTTCTGCTGGCTTTGGACCCACCTTGTCCAACTCACTGTGATGGTTTACGTATTGTTTTTTTACTTCAACCAAAATGGTTTACATTACATTTGTGTTACATTTGGGAAACACCTTTATCCAAAGTGGCTAACAAGGGAGAGTCTGAATAACCTTAGCATACAATATTCTATATACAATAAATATTATTTATGGATCCAGTTCATATACAGATATGTATATACTGCATACAAATCTGAAATGATGCAAAAACAGAAAGTAGGTCATTTGAATTGAGGCAAAGTTAAATTATTTATTCGATTTTTGATGACGGTAACAAATAATAGTCACAAATACCAGATGGCAATTGATGGATAAACTGTGTCATTCCATCACCAATTCACATGTAATAATGGTTGGAGTCCTATTGTACAGAGATGGGCATCTGTTGTTGAATCGACTTTCAGATTCCACAATTTTATGAAGGCCCAGTATTCTGTGTCAAAGCCAGCCAATAACTGAGACTTGACAGAATCCAATAACGACTCTTCTGTCATGTGACATTTTACCAGATATCAGTAGGGACTTGAATAGTGGACTGGACAGACATGCACGCACAAATGCACGCATTCACCCTGGCACGTCCACACACACACAAGCATGCATGCACACACACACACACACACACACACACACACACACACACACACACACACACACACACACACACAAGAATAATGGGTTATTCACATTAATACCTACCTACTTGTAGAGAAGATTTTTCTGTAAACCTTTATATCAAAGTAGAAATGTAATACAATGCAAAGATACTATATTTTTCTGTAATTGTACAATACAGCACATACTGCAAATTACGGTTACAAATATGCTATGAAAATCCAATCTATCTTAAGTTTAAAAGTGTTTTGTAACAGATTTCTTATATATAAATATGTAGGATTGAATAGTTGGAGCACTGTAAGTGTATTCTCTCAGCATGAATCATTAGCAAGGGTAATGCCCAGCTAGCTTCCAGGCAATTATAGCATGCTCCCTGCAGACAGACCTACCCCTAACTGATACAGTCAATACCTCATTAACTGCATTTGCATTGAGCTGCTGCTCATATTTACTTCTACATTTTGTGTGTGTGTGTGTGTGTGTGCTTGCAGTGTGTGCTTGCAGTGTTTGCTTGCACTGCATGCGTGCATGCCTGTCACAGCACAACCTGGGGAGAGAAAAGTGGTAAAAATCACAAGTAAGTGAAGCAGTTGGGGGTAGCTAACAACTGTCACATACAAGTGACAGAGTGAGTGAAATTCAGGTTTTTAATGGCAAGGAACTCCACATATAGACCCAGTGCAATGAGTCGTAATGAAACGTGGACTGGCTGCATGGATGCAGTAAAAGGTGCTGCCACTGCATTCTGACAAGAGCCCTTTCCCATCACGTCTCCAAGCCAGCCTCCATTTTCATTTGACTAATGATGCGGTCAGCTTCCGCCAGACTGACTTAGTCAGGCGTGGGCTCACCAGGGAGATGAAGCCATCAAGACACTTAGCCCCCAAACTCTAGCCCAATCAGCTCTTTGGGATAATTAGCTCGTCCTTTTGACCTTGCAGGTTTTTGTTTTTTCTTACGGACCTCACCTGCAAGTAAGTAAAATAACAGATTTTCTGAACATCGTGGGTTCTTATCTGATTTCATATCAGAAAAAAAAAACATGTGGGATGCAAACGTGTTCCAACTAGCATACGCTTCTCCCCTGCTGAGCGTAGCCATAAATGATGCATGTCGATGGGAGAGTGTCATTCGCACCCCCAGTGTAGGCGAGGGTCGTGACGCTCTGGACCAGGTGTGCTCTGGGAAAAAAAAAGCCGCACACACTAATGAGGTACATTCATGCTTTAAATGAGACCTTTGCTCCGATAGACATTCTTGGTCCGTGGGCTTCAGACACCCAGTGCCTACACACACAGTGAGCAGCCCAGATGCACAAACGCCACAAACTGGTGTTTGATTTACTCTGAGGTGGTGGTGGTGGTGGTGGTGGTGATGTTGCTCCTGCTGTAATTCCGGGCTACTGAATGTGTCAGCCATTGCCACGTGTGGCTCTTCTTCCCGGGCTAATGAGGCATGGCCAGTTGAAACACGCAGAGTTTCACAATCTATCACTTCTTGTTCTTGTTCTGCTAATTGCGAGGCAGTGTCACGCTTATAATTGGCAATTTTTTACACCACAGTTACTCCCTTCAAAGATGACAAGCCCCCTTATTGTTTGAGAATCACCAATCTCGGCCTGTCTTGCATCAGCATGTCAGAAACGTCCTTTGCCTTTATCCAAAAAGGGAGATTCATTTGTAAGGTTAAATGTTGTGTGAAAGGCATTGTGCTGGAAAAATGTGTCTTACCTCTTTTTAACTTTGGGGCTCTGCCGGAAGTAAACAACCTGTCTGGTGGCGGAGGATGAGGAGGATCTGAACCAGGGCAGTAAGAGACAATGGGCTTTCTGGAGTTGTGTAGGAAATGGGGTGGGTAGGGGCGGTATGCAGGCGATTGGTGGGCCTGGAGATTGGTTAGTTTCATAATGGCAGCTGATATCCCTGCAGAAGAGAGCGATTGATGGTCACCTGAGAGAGAAAAGGGGGAAGAGCAGATTTTTCTGCGGTTATTGTTTTATTTGGAAAAGGGGAGAGATCCGTGGAGAGATGGGAGATAAGTTTTCTCTTCAGGATTAAAAGCCTCATCATCTTTTACTGGTGGCTGGAGAGAGGGATAAGACCGTCTCTCAGAAGTCTTCTATCTTGGAGATATGGAGGGAGATGGAGGGTGGAGGCGTGGTCTAATGGAGGATGCATACTTGCCAACTCTCCTGATTCACGCGGGAGACTCCCGATTTTTAACCCTATCTCCCGCGATGCTTCCGGTCAGTAATTTCTCCCGTTAATCTCCCGATTTTACAGTGACGGAAACAAGTAAGATTGTGCGGGATTCGCAGTATCTGGCAACCCTGGCCTGTCTGACGTGACTCAGTCACTCGCTGGAGGCAGTGATATGCCAAGTATCGTTGATACTGACGGAAAATAATAAGATGAAGGAGAAGAAGTCGCTCACTGTGGTTTCTGTCTTCCCGCTCAGTTCAGCGTTCGTACAGAGATGGATAGAGTCCTTAAGTGACAAAGGGAACAAGGATTAAGGCATGGACGTTCAGAATCAGAATCAGAATCAGAATCAGAAAGGTTTTATTGCCAAATACATTTTCACATATGAGGAATTTTTCTTGTTTTTTTTTTTCAGTGCGCACGATATTTACAAACAATAAACAATAAATCAAGTGGTCCAATACAATTAGATATTCCAAAAATAAAAAAAAAATTAAAATTAAAATTAAAAATTAAAATTAAAAATTAAAATTAAAAAGATAATAATAGAATAAATTAAAAAGACACTCTATATACAAATGAACCGTAATAAGAAGAATTAGAGAAAAAATAAATATATATATATATATATATATATATATATACAATTGTGCAGAATGATGCAAGTAGTGCAAAAATTGTGTCATCATAGGCAGATGACGGGTGGTGGGTGAAGGGGGGGTAGTGTGCGTGTCAGTGGGGGTCCGGGGCCGTTGTTGATGAGGCCGGTTGCAGACGGGAAGAAACTGTTTTTGTGGCGTGAGGTTTTGGTCTTGACAGACCTCAACCTCTTGCCGGAGGGGAGTGTTTCGAACAGTTTATGTCCAGGGTGGGAGGGGTCCAACATGATCTTCCCTGCACGTCTCAGTGTCCTGGAGGCGTGCAGGTCCTGGAGGGACGGCAGGTTGCAGCCAATCACCTTTCCAGCACTGCGGATGATACGCTGCAGTCTGCTCCTGTCTTTGACCGTAGCAGCAGCGTACCAGATGGTGATGGAGGAGGTGAGGATGGACTCTATGATGGAGGTGTAGAAGTGCACCATCATAGTCTTTGGCAGGTTGAACTTCTTCAGCTGCCGCAGGAAGTACATCCTCTGCTGTGCCTTTTTGGTGATGCAGCTGATGTTCTGCTCCCACTTGAGGTCCTGGCTGATGACTGTGCCCAGGAAGCGGAAGGACTCCACAGTGTCGACTGGGGAGTCACACAGAGTGATGGGGGAGGGTGGGGCTGCATTCCTTCTGAAGTCTACAACCATCTCCACTGTCTTTAGAGCATTGAGCTCTAAGTTGTTTTGGCCACACCAGGTCACCAGGTGGTCAATCTCCCACCTGTAGGCAGTCTCATCACCGCCAGAGATGAGCCCAATGAGGGTGGTGTCATCCGCAAACTTCAGGAGCTTGACGGACTGGTGACTGGAGGTGCAGCTGTTGGTGTACAGGGAGAAGAGCAGGGGAGAAAGAACGCAGCCCTGAGGGGATCCGGTGCTGATGGTCAGGCTGTTGGAGACGTGCTTCCCCAGCTTCACATGCTGTTTCCTGTCAGACAGGAAGTCAGTGATCCACCGGCAGGTGGAGTCGGGCACGTGCAGCTGGGAGAGCTTGTCCTGTAGCAAGTTCGGGATGATGGTATTGAAGGCAGAGCTGTAGTCCACAAACAGGATCCTGGCGTAGGTTCCTGCTGAGTCCAGGTGCTGGAGGATGAAGTGGAGGGCCAGGTTTACAGCATCATCCACAGACCTGTTGGCTCTGTAGGCGAACTGCAGGGGGTCCAGGAGAGGGTCCGTGATGGATTTGAGGTGCGACAGGACAAGGCGCTCAAAGGACTTCATGACCACAGAGGTCAAGGCGACTGGTCTGTAGTCTTTGAGTTCTATGGGCCTTGTTTTTTTGGGGATGGGGATGATGGTGGAGGATTTAAAACAGGCTGGTACATGGCATGTCTCCAGCGAGGTGTTAAAAATGTCTGTAAACACTGGAGACAGCTGATCTGCACAGTGCTTGAGGGTGGAGGGGGAGACAGAGTCCGGTCCAGCTGCCTTGCGGGGTCCCTGCCTCTTAAACAGTCTGTTGACATCCCTCTCCAGGATGGAGAGAGGTGTCGGAGGGGGGGAGGGGGTCTCAGAGGTAGGCAGGAGAGGACATTCCTGGGCTCCTGCTGAGGTGGGGGGGGAGGGTGTGGTGATCTGGGGATGGTGAATGGGGGTACGGGGGATGGTAACAAGACTGCATTGTCTGTCGAATCTGCAGTAGAACTCGTTCAGGTCGTTGGCCAGGTGTGGGTCGTCGATGGAGTGGGGGGCAGACGGTTTGTAGTTGGTGAGCAGTCTCAGACCCTTCCAGACAGACGCTGGGTCGTTATCTGAGAACTGCTGTTGGAGTCTCTTTGAATACGAGAGTTTAGCATCTCTCACCGCCTTGCTAAACCTGTATTTGGACTCCTTAAACCGGTCTTTGTCTCCACTCCGAAACGCCTTCTCCTTTGCCAACCTTAGCTGTCCGAGTTCTGCTGTGAACCAGGGTTTGTTGTTATTGTAGATCACCCTGCTGCGAGATGGTACACAGCTGTCCTCACAGAAGCTGATATAAGATGTCACAGCATCTGTGTACTCATCAAGACTGTTGGTGGCAGACCTGAAAATGTCCCAGTCAGTGCAGTCCAAGCACGCCTGAAGATCCTCCACAGCCTCACTAGTCCACTTTTTAGTCGTCCTCACAACAGGTTTACAGAGTTTTAATTTCTGCCTGTATGCAGGAATCAGGTGGACCATGACGTGGTCAGAGTGTCCCAGTGGAGCACGGGGGACGGCGTGATAGGACTTCTTCAACGTTGTGTAACAGTGATCCAGCGTGTTCTCCTCTCTGGTTGGGCACTTAATGAGCTGGCGGTATTTGGGGAGTTCATGGCTGAGATTTCCTCTGTTAAAGTCACCGACAACAATAACAAAGGAGTCCGGGTTAGTCCGCTCCACGTCCAGTATCTGGTCACACACTCACCTAGTCTACCAATAAGCAATCGGATTGGTGTTAGTTTTATAAAGTTGTCAGTTAGTACTTTTGGGATTTTGAGGAGGGAAGGATGTATATATTTTTAATTTGATGTGCAATAAATACTGTGTACTAAATGCATTGCAGTGTAACAGCCTTATTATTTAGCCTTCTGGTACTCATTTTTTCATTGTCCTCAATGGTAAACAGAATCATTTATTGAATATCAAAGAAAGAAACATTTTCAGAAGAAAGTTCCTTCATCAGGTTTATAAAATTTTAAAAACTATTCAAATATATATTCGAATTTAGATTATTCGTTGACAGCCCTAATGTGTGTATCCCCACGTGTGTGTGTGTGTGTTTTTGTTAGGGCTGGGCAATAATGAACCAATATTGGTTAACCACTAACAAAACAAGGTTTTGTATAGTCATGAAATTTAAATATGATCTTATCATGATACCAAGTTTGATAGTCTCATATCTATTAAGTTTATTACATAAAATTTGAGGTTCAAAACATCAGAGTTAAAGGAAAACTTGTTCTGGTCTGAGAACAAATATCCATATACTTCAATGTAATGACCCTTTGGGATATTCAACAATTTCTTGGAACTTTCCCAATAAATAGCGTGATAATACTTTTTTCATAGTTGCCATAAATTAGATTTGTCACAGACAAGCAACAAATCGCCTCATGGACCATGCTCTATTACGTAATGTTTGGTTTGCACTGGCTCCTGCTCACGCTCAGCGACTATAAATTAGGTTTATGGTGTCTAACCAGAGGCTCTTAGAGGCCTCTGGATTGGTGTGGGCGGCTATAGAAGGTCCCTCAGGGCCAATCCTATAATGGTATGACATGTCTCCCACCAACCGACTTGCTGTCAGCATCCAAGATAAAAAATCTAATGATGCTCTGCCTCTATAGTGCCTGCTCGGCTGCTACGCTCAGCTCAGTGGTGAAGATTGAGGCTTTAATTGCGCCAGCCATTTCGGACGTCGTTCCCCACTATATAAACTCTGTTTTCTGGTTGTTTACCCGAGTGTGTTGCACTTCAACCGAGTCCTGATTTATTCAACGACAAGTTGAAGGAGCTAATTCTCCACAGTTGGTATCGCCAACCACCATGGCAGCCTTGAAAGTCAGTGGCTTCAGAGAACCCATTTCCTTCCAGGGTCCTGAACCCTGAGGTGGCGTAGCCGGACAATCAATTCATCCCCGTGGATCAAGTTCCTCACTCTGTGCGTTCCCTCAGGTATTCTCCAGGCACTTGGTTTCTCGGATTAGTGCGGTACTGCTGAAGACAAATGGATGGATAAAGCAAACAGTATTGTATTTTACAAACTTTACTGTCAAGCCCCAGTATAATTGGGTCTTTGGAATTGACTGAGAATGTGGTCTCGGCTAGGGGATGTCCTGGCCGCCCTTCCTCTTCTGCATCACTCTCTGAGCACTATAACTATTAGTGTAGCAGGTTGTGTGACCTGGTTCTCCCTAGCAACTGATCCAATTATTTCTTTGTTAAAAATGTACTATTGCTCAATCCACTCAACAAACAAACAACCTGGAACAAAGAATTGGGCCAGACCTTATGCAGCAGGACTATGCTATTTTAGTTCAATCATAAGCAGAATTGTATTTATGTTACCAGATATCTAAGCTAATTAGCATCAACAATCAACTGACATGATTTTTGATTTCCCCCAGAAAAAAATCTATAAATAACATATTAGAACAACCTGATGATTGACAATCGGCTGATGAAATATCTAAATCAGTATGCTTATTTTAGATTAGGCAAGAAGGTAGCTTTATCCATATATCTTTTTTTTTACCTGCTACATGTAGGCAGTCACCATCTCCCCTTTTTAAGTGCAAAAATATCCAAGCAACCTATTCCAAACCACCTTCTCAGAGGCATAGATTGTCTTGTCAAATGTGCTCCTGTGACAGTCTATTAGATAATGATGTAATGGGCCCAGATATGTCAAGATACACCTCCTTTGAAGCATGGGGGGAATTTTCCAGAGAATGATTTTTTTTTGAGGCCAGAGGTTGGATGACTCCAAATTGAGCTTGCAAACATGGCTGCCTTCAGAGACACCTGCCCGTGCCTGATAAGCCAGGTAACCATGGTACCCTCAGCAGCGTATAGCTTTGGGAATCAGACACATGTTCCAGTTCAGGCAGCGAGGTGAGGTCCACCGATGAAATGGGGAATTTACTTGGGGAAAATGATAGAGGACTCTCATTTTTATGGTCCCCGGGGTGCAGATGATTTCTTCACACATTCGTCTTGACAAATTTCAAAGCATTCACTTCAGCCCATAGAGGCATCCTTCGGTGTGTTTGAAGGCTTTTCCAATGTAACTTCCTGTAACCTTCCTACCCACAGCATATAACATGTTTCTTCTCCAATAACACTGCATAATGGTCTCTAGCCCGTCTGGTCTTACTTGGGATGGACACCAAATTGTGAAAACAAATGTCAACATTGTCTTTTTCCATCTTTCTTCTGTTTTAGGCAATTGCACCATTATTGTTGTTTCCTTGTTCCCCAACCCTAAATAATAGATGTAGGTCTACCTCTCCATTTAATGTCACACTAAGACACAGATAAGTGTCTCGCTCTGCCAAACAACATGTTCCAAATGACTGGATGCAGCTTTGTGAAATTGTCTTTCAAGACAACTGTAATCTCATGTTTTTGTCAGTCGTGGTCATTGTCCTCGCCGAACAGAGCGAGGACTGCAATCCCCCCGTATCTTCAGTGGGCAATTTATATAGGGTGTTGTTTGCGCCTGGAATGGGTTTTCCATCTAGGAGAAAAAAAAATCACTGACGTGTAGAACACTGATGTATAAATTGATTTTCTGGTTGTAACGTTATTTGGCAATTGAGGCCTGACATTGTCTCTGCCTAGTGGCGGCAGGGTGGCACAAGAAGATTCATTAACATTAGTGATTGATTCTTTACCATGATACAATTAAAGACAGGCCTACCTGGTCTGCTGAAAAGGTTTCAAACCTCTGTGAAAATCAAATCCCATTTTACTGGCTGTTTGGAGTATGAAGATTGTAGTTCGATTAGCATGCATAGCCAGTGCCTATCTTCTTATAAAAAGATCACTTCGAGTTTAATCTTTTTTTCCAGTTAAATCTAGTTTTCGATCAATAACTACTTTTCTGCATTCATTGCAGTTCTGCAGTTATTCTACTAAGGATAATTTAGGTTGAACCAGCATCTATATAGCCTGATTCTATTCTCATGGGGAATCTACTTGTGACAGCCAGGGCGTCTTTTCATTATAATGGTGTCCACCTGGAACACACGACTAATTCCAACCTTTGATTCTCCAACTGATTTTTGACATTACTCTTCTTTCAGATGAAGTTCTAAATTAATGACTTTCAGAGTGCTAACCAAGTCTTATTCTCCTAAGGGGTTCATCTTCTGATTTTTGTAATTACGTTTGCGTAATTACGTGTGCCCTGGGTATCTGTATGTACATATATCAGGAGTATAAGCATATGAAAAAGAAAATAGACAATTGACAAGAACATTTAAGAAATCACTTTGGGCTCGGAGTATATTTGTCATGGGAATTTCTCAAGACAGATTTAATAGACTTTAAAAGATAATCGTCGGTTGCATCTCTACATGGAACCATAACAACTGCATTACCAGCTTTTAAGGTATTTTTATGCCTTTTTAATGGACAAATATGTGTAAATTGTTTTGTTATTGTTCACACACACACACACACACACACACACACACACACACACACACACACACACACACATGGTGTGTGTGTGTGTGTGTGTGTGTGTGTGTGTGTATATCCACTAATCCGTGGATATATCAGTGAACGGTATCTGTATATGTCTAAGATAATACTAACCTGTAGCAGCTGCACTTATGCCCCCATAAAGCTAGATGGGTTTTGTAAGAAGAAAGCAAAAAGGTTTACAGTGCTCACATCTAATTGGTTTAGAGACTTGGACAATAGCTTATGACCTCTGTCACTCCCTTTGACTTCCCTGAAAGCCTTTTTCGTTAGAAAAGGCCACTTAGATGTCAAGAGGCAATTTTAATCTATTTAGTGCACCCCACTGAGCAGGTAAGTGTGTGTGTCGGTGTGTGTGTGTGTGTGTGTTTGTGTATTTGTGTCGGTGTGTGTCTGTGAATGTCTGTGTGTGTATCCATTGGTGTGTTCAGAGACATGAATAACTCAAGTGTGTTACACACATAATTTATCTTTATAATTTAGAGCTCATTGCAATCAAATCATAAGGGAATATTGTTTCTCTATCCTCTCACACGTAGACGGTTGAGTTAACCTCGAACAAATTAACTAAACTCAAGTTAGCCCTTTCCTCTCTTCTAACATGCAGTATTAAAACTTTAATGGCAATCTAAAAACCTGCATAGTATCTTCCATCATTAAAACATTGGGAATATTTAAATGTACTAGTTAGCAGATGCATGCAAAGAGACTCAGCCATTATCAAGTCATTGCTGAACATTTAGAGGTTCTGCATCTCGCTCAACGACGCCTGTAGGTACACTGCTGATGCTGGGAAGCGAACCCAGAACCCGGAGTCGAACCCCATAACCACTAGAATATCCTGACCCCCCATTTCCATCATCATTTACCGGAAGCGCAATGCAAAAATCATGAAGCTTTCGATATACTCCACATTGCTTTCTCATTGCTCCTCAGCAGGCCATATTCCAACTAGCTTACGGTAAGCCTGGCCCTATCTACTAATGCCATTGTCTGCCAAAATCAAACAACACAATGGTGCCATTATTGCATGTTCCTGCGGACTCCTCCCTGTGTATCCTCGTCTCCTCCCTCGCAAAGCCAGCTTGGCCCGGTAATAAGATTAAAGCGTAGAGAGTCGGCTTAGAGGCCTGGTCCAAGGAAACAGAGCGATGTGGAGTGTCCTTTATCTCTGAGAGAGCAGCAGAAAGGAGAGAGGAGGCCAGGGAGATGGCTGGGGGGCTTGGTGGAGAGAGAGTGGGTGTCGGGGCTTGGGAGGTGAAAGGGTAAAAGGCCAATGGTAGTTTTGCTAAACTTTGGCATCTTGGTGATCTTTGTGATCATGGTTGGTTTACAACCACGTACCCAGAAGCATTACGAGTTACACTGACGCATGTGGATGTAAGCACACACACGGACGCAAGCACACACACAATCACGTACACACCATGGCAAACACAAACACACGTAAAAGAACATTCAGGACAGTGGTTACTTACTTGTATTCACACACCACCATTGGCAAATGATTCTATTTGTGTCACTTTAAGCACACACACACACACACACACATTCATACACTCCATTATACTCGCCTCTGAAGACACAGACAAATACACTAAGCTCCGCCCCTAGGGACCCCTGAGTGGCCCTAAGACAGCCCCACATCCATCCCAGCTAATCAATGCATCGTCAGAATTAAAGGCTTAGCCCCTTTGCAGCCAACTCTCGACTGAGCTCCACAGAGGTGCATGGCTGGGTAAAGTAGGGGTAAGCAAGCGGCGATTGAGGTTCTTAAACGGGTTGTGTCGGGCCGGTAAGCCTTAGGTGAGAGCAGGCTTGATTCGAGAACATGTTGACACGTTTCTAGGAACCGATTGAGGTTAAACCA
The DNA here is from genome assembly GCF_964030765.1 of Micromesistius poutassou. NCBI lineage: Eukaryota > Metazoa > Chordata > Actinopteri > Gadiformes > Gadidae > Micromesistius > Micromesistius poutassou. Next base: position 4,055,762 of record NC_140274.1, on the reverse strand, counting down.
AGAGCCACCTGGCCTCAAACGGCACCTTGAATCACTTTGTAATCTAACATGGCATTCAGGAGACATACAGGTTTTCTTTTGAAACACCTAGAAAGTTAAAGCTAGGTATTTTGCATGCCCCTTTGTAATCGAAAGAGGCATTCAGAAAATATACAGGTATTTAGTTTGATGCTAAAGCTATCAAACTACCACTTGTGGATGTTGACTGAAAGCCTGAGAACCAAACTCTTGTTTGTTGTAATCCATTTTGTGATTAGACCAACAGACTTTCCCCACAGTTGTGTTTCTTACAACCAACTTATCCACTCCAATCCTTTGTAATTCTCCTCTCACTGCAAACCTATAACCTATTGACCTAAAGCCCAAGGTCAAGTTAATAATCAAAGATTAAAATGGATTTTGATTGGCAGCCTGAACAATCCATCTCTTATCTGCTAAGACGAAAATCCCCGTGCCTTGATGAATTTAAATGAGTCAGCAAGATGTTGCAGCAATATATTGTTTTATTGGAAAATAAATCATCTAATAGGCAAAGATAACAAATTTAATATTTGTTATTTAAGCGAAGATGTTCTTTGCAATGTGTTTTAGCTTTGATGTACTATTAATGCCCTTATTCCTTAATTTACAGTGATTAGTGTTCACATTAAATTAATCGTAAGTGTTTTTCTCCAAGATTGTACAAACACAACACAATATTAAATTTGAATAGATGAGGCACAAGCCTACACCAACTGTTTGTATAGTTCAGCGTTCACAGGGGAAGAATTTGTAAACACAGGGATCCAGGGTTAAGACAATCAAAGGTCCCCATTCCTCTTGTAAGAGACGTGTGCGTGTGTGTGTGTGTGTGTGTGTGTGTGTGTGCGTGCGCGTGCATGCGTACATGTGTGTGTGTGTGTGTGTGTGTGTGTGGGCCCCTCACACCGACGTCATGGAGGTCTGGTGGAGAATGAGGTGAAGTAGGCTGGGTGGAGTTAAGAAGCTGGGGAGGATTACACAGTAGATGCAAGGAACAATCAGTTGTTTGGGCTGTGTGAAGTCGAGCAGGTGAATGTATCTACGTATGTCTCATCTAGGAGGTTGTTTCATAAGAGCCTTAGTCACGTTGTCGTGGAGTGGTCCGGGTGTGGTGTGCCATATGCCCCTGAGGCCTCTAATGGCCAGCTCACTAAATGCATCGTGACAGGGTGTGGGAACCATTTAAGCCTTTTACACTTTGACATAAGCCGTGCTGATTGCACTTCTCCACCCACTTTGAATTAGCAATCGCCCACAACGATGAAATTAAAATCTAAGTGCCGTTTTCAGGCCCTTTGTCTATTTAAATATTTTAAATTTTCATTATTTCATTTTTTTTATTTTTAAATTAAGTTTGTACAGTCTGCTTTGTATTGTTTATTTCAACAAAGTTTACAGTACAACTAAATATATGCTGATGGACTATAGACTATAATCATAAGCAGCTCTCTTCATGCAGTTGTATACAAGAAACCGGCCAGGTTCATCGAGAGCCACCCATCAAACGCACTTAGCCCTCCAAGGACCCTGCCACACAAAGTGTCCACGCTGCAGAAACGTCCCCGCACAGTAACGGCCGAACCCCTTTAATAACATCAAGGTGACTGCTCCGAGCCACACCCAGGCGCTCACCACCGCCTTCCCACTGGAAGCCGGCGAACAAGAAATGTTCCCCACAGATCAATTAAAGCGCCGTATTAGCACGGTGAGGCACCCGGAGAACAGGTCAAGAAACGGTTTTACCGGCGAATAAAATGACACTGCTCGCTGTTTCGGCGAGGTCATCTGTCAGCGGAACAATTAAGAGCCCTACAGGTCCCTTAACGAGGGCCGAGTGACAAAGGGTTCCTCCTCACTGAACACTGAGGCCTGTAATGGAGGAGGGACTGCCTGAGGGGGGGGGCCAAGATAAGGGTAATAATTATACTTTAGATCATGAGTGATGGCTCATCCTGGGATTGAGTGGGAGATTTTTAGATTGGCCTGGCTTCTCACCTTCTCTGGGGTGAACCTGCCTAAGGAGCACCAAACGACAGTAAATACAATGCCATTTATCTTGTTGCCATGTTCTTCACAAAGTGAGGCAGACAATGCACAGAAATCTTCAATTTGAATGTCATTGACAGCAAGGACATGAAGCCACAAGAGCCGACAATAGCTATACTTATCTTCTCACATCAAGCGGCTTCTACACTCGACAGCCAGCAGGGCAGTAACAGGTCAGACATCAGAGGCTTGGAAAACCTAAGACCACCACCGCTGCCGACTCAACGAACACCATCACTTAGCCTTGAGGTGGGCTGTGGTTACTGGTGGTGCATTAAACAGGCTGGATGCTGGTGGATGTAAGGGCCATTAGGAGCTGCAGCAGCGGGGACCAGGCTAGTCGCAGCGCGTTGCTGGGCTCAGGTGGGGGCCACACACTTCCTAAGTATTTCCTATGGACTGGGCTCCCCTGTGCACTCCACTTTGTGAGTGTTGGCCTGGCCTGGCAGCTGCACACGGCTCACGGACTTGTGTGTGTGTGTGTTTGTGTGTGTGTGTGTGTGTGTGTGTGTGTACGTGTGTGTCTTTGTGTGTTTGTGTATGTGTGTCTTGGAATATGTGTTTGTCAATTTGTGTGTATTTGTGGGTGCGTACATGTGTGCGTGTTCGTGTTTGTGTGTGTCTCCTGGGTGCGTACATGCAAAATAAGAGCTGTGACTAATGTGTGGGGAGCGATCTCAGGACATTGGCCGTCATCATTGGCCATCTGAGCCCCCTAATGCTCTGAATAATAATACGGCTCTTCTCCACGACTTCATGGCAGAGTGTGTTCTATCCAGGCAGAGCCCAAGCCTTGTTCTACACGGTTCTCCCTGCACACTAGACACACCGGTCAGACTTGAATGTGTTATTCTTGTTTAGTTAATTGCTTTTAATTGATAATTTGATTGTTCTCAGCCTCACTTGGATAATTGTGAATGTGATTGCGTAATGGTTTTAATTGCACACAGTTAGAGCCTTCTTTTCTAAAGTGACTTTCTCTGTCAGAGAGCTTATATATATTAGAACTCTGGATCCGGGGAACCGTATTACAAATCTACATTTGAATATTTTAACATAGTTCATATATATCTGTCTATCCGGCTGAATCCCATGTGAGCTGAGCGACGGCGTGTTACATTTTTAATGACCTCATTTCCGTGGTTACGGTATGGGTCATGGGTGGCATTTTGGCCTAATTAATAATGTCAGTCATGACTATGTGAAGTTGAACTCAGACACAGAAAAAATGCTAAACTTTAGAAAATACAAAAAAATATTAACAAAGAGAAATATTTGCATGCTGTTTATATATACAGTTGTTATTAACGTGTGAAATGTGTGTACATTTCTTGTAACCAAGACCTTCATCGGAGGATCCAAACTCAGCAATACTCAGCGGCGCTGTTGTGCATGAACTCAGACCACAGTCCGCGGCGGTTCACCCTCCACGCGGCCACGCGCCTCTCGGCTCGGCTCTGTTCGAGTCAGACACACTAGCGGTGGAAGGGGCCCGTCCAGGCTCCTCTGCATCTCGACCCCCTCCACAGGTGACGACTCGCTCAGCCCTCCACTGCCGATGCCGCCGCATCCTCCCCGTCTCTGTCACTCTGTCACCGGCGCTTCCCCTCTTCCTGCACGGAGACAGGCGTCAGATCTTGGAGATAAGGCCACGTCCGCCCGCGCCCTGCTTCCACACTAATGGTTTATAAATATCCCCTTCAAAGAGCCCAGAGACGTCGCGGCGCGGGGTTGGCGGTTTGCGCGCTCGGTGTTGTGGTGTAACATCGCAGACCCATTTAGGCTCACAGTTTCCCTTTCATTCCCTGCCAGCGCGCCCTGCCACAGGGAGCCCGGCGTTAACCGTGGGGGGGGGGGGGGGGCGATTATGATGGACAGCTGTACTACCGAGGCCTTTGAGCTCAGCCAGATTGAGCTCAGAGACGGCCCCACTCACGTGCGCGTTCACATTCACCCTCACACCACTGCAGCGGTGATGTCTTCGGTGTCAAATGGCACCTGTTTCCCGAACGTTTACACGTGTTGCAGTATTTAAAAATAAAAGCGTGTAGACATTGCTTTTGTCTCCGCCTCTCTCTTGCTCTCAGAAACACTTTCTCTATGTCGATACTATGATAAACTACAAGCAACAAAAACAAGATCCAAGCGGCGCTCGTCTTTCTCTCTCTCTCTCTCTGACTGTCTCTCTCTCTCTCTCTCTTTCTCTTGCTCTCTCTCTCCGTCTCTCCCGCTCTCACACAAACACAAACACAAACACCACACAAACACACTTTCTTGCTCTCACACACACAAACACACGCACACACACACACACACACACACACACACACACCGCTTCTCTCTGTTTCTGCCTCTTATGTCTCAGATGAAAAGCATCAGGTATTTCTGACGAACAAATCACAACTCGCCATCGATCAGCCTTTGTTTTCCTTCACAAACGATCGTCAATCTGTTGTATTTCTCTGTCGCTTCGCCTGCGATCAAAGCCTTAGTGGAGCAGGCCTCCCCCTCCCCACTTCCCCTCCCCTGCATCTCATCAAAGTGTTTGCTTTGGGTTATGTGATGCGTTCAGCGGGCCGGTCAGTGTAGCTGGTCTCGTTGTTAGAAGTCAAAGCGAGTTGTAAACCTGCCAGGCATCTGGCAGCGAGACACACGCCAGAGAGGCTTCACACACGCGGGTGTTTGTTGCTGCCGATGCATAATGATTCACATCTAGCAGCAACCTGTTAAGAGGAGCGAGCACTTACATCTCTGAGCGGCACAGCGTCCGGTTTAATGAGAATCAGAGCTAAACAGGCACTTTGTAGCCACGGAAATGCATACCACACACGAGCATGCACACAAGCGTTCGTGCATACATATAGAGCATAACCACATGCATACATGATTACTTACAGTAGTACACAGATGCATGTACACACAGACACTCACAAAAAAGCTAATCACATACACATATATCAGTACACACACACAAACACCAAATTGAGCACGCAAAACACAAACACATGGCAGAAACACACACACACACACACACAGCGTATTCATCACACAGCATATGCAACGCACCCACACGCACAAATATCTATTCACAGTGTCACACACACACCACACACTTGCTCACCTACTAGGGCTGTTCTGTTCAATCAAGTTGAAACGGATATTAAATATCAAGCAATGTTTTTGAATATATTTGAATATCTACGATCCCCCCCCCCACCAAAAAAAAACACATAACGGAGATTCAATCACAAATTGATTACGTGACAAGAGGAGACATAAACAGGACTTACCCTAATCTTTGTTTGAAACAGGTTATCAAAGAAATTGAGGGAATTGGAACTGCCCAGCGATAACAATGAGGGGAAAACATAAACAGAAAACGGCAGCATGAGTAAGTCCTATAGCCTATCTGCAAGATAGGCTATAGGACTATAGGCTCTATCAAGTTGATCTGGATGAAGCTCTCTTTTTATTCATGGTGTTACCTGCGGTAGAGAACATGTTCGGAGCACTCAGATGTGCCTGGCAGCACACACAGGGATTTGCGCGTCTATGTTGAGAGAAGTGGGTATTTGTTGCAGCCCGTGTCTCTCCACCAATGCAGCGTGTTGCTGTCTGCGGGGATGCCTTGGGGTCGGAGCTTTCCGCTCAGGCTGGCTGCTCTGTGCATTATCCTTTTCGTTATCCTTTTCGAAACAGGAAATATTATTCACTTGATTACAGCGCCCGCAAATGGATGAGATGGCAAACAATAAAATAAAAACCAAACAGTCTAATCATAGACTGTAAAAAAATGTGTTACACAACATGGCACTTTAAAAAACGTTTTGATTACATATATTCTAATACGGATATTTCACGTCATATTCAAATGCATATTCGAATATCAAATAAAAAGTGACAGCCCTTTCACCTAAACACCGACACTCACGTATGTATTACGCATGAGTGAGGTGCATGCACTCCTCCTCACCCCTCACCCTCCATCACATCACGTCACTCCGTCGTCCGTTACCAAGATAAGTGGGGCTGAGGCCCGCGGCGCACGACGGTGATCAATGAAAAGATGATTATCAAAGGTTGTATTGTTAATGACCATGTCACAGATGATTTAACGGTGATGAGATCACACGGGTTATAAATAGCCCCACACACCCAACCCCTACGCCCCTTTCAGAACGGTGCAAATTCAAAACGAAGAAGCTCCTCTTTTTTAACATTGACGGGGCCGTCGCCATCCATCACGGCCCCGCGTAGTGCCTTGCTCAACGCCATATATCTAACTCAGCGTCGGGTGGCTGTCGGCGCCGGGGCAGGGCGCTGGTGGATGGGCTGGGGCTCCGGTACCGTGGCTGGCTCCACAGGGCCCGAGGCCACCAGAGAGGCTTTCTTATTTCATCGCTTCCTGAAGGCCGTGAGTTTGAAGGCCGTGGTGGCAGTGTGACATACTTTCCGTACGTTACCGTGGCTTTTTTTCATAGTTTCCCCGACCTGTGAAGTTGAGAGGATCTTATAACCTAAACAGTTTTCCATCCCATTACTGCTGTTTGTTTTGAACGAGTCCCGATCAATGAGTGGACCCTAGAGGACATATAGAGCATTGTAAGCCACCTGATTTATGATATGATGTATTTGTTTGGCACCACTTAAGCTACAATGAATCCCTGTAGGTTGTCAGTGTTGTGTTACGTCCTAAAAGTGACTCATTCCTGTGACTTTGTGTGTCTCTTGTTCTCGTCCCTGCTCATGTGTGAACACTTGCCCTGATCTCTCTTTTAAGAAAGCTTAAGCGTGTAAGTAGAATCTTGAATGTGCTCATAGAGAATCAATTAGAAAGCGATTTAAAGTGAAGGAGACATATAGTACGACAGCGTCACCATGGCTCAGAATAGCTCCCGAATATATAACACTAATGTATTCCAATTTAAATGACCCATCTCCAAATATTCATTATTGAAGCACCATCTGTTTGAAGCCTACAGGGTTCAGTCCAATTTGCACTTTTAGCACAGAGAATCCTTTGTGTGTGCCCCAATATCCTATCAAGTCTTGGCTGTCAACAAAACCCAGAGAACACAACCAGCGACGTCGTCTTGAACTCCTATCCTTTCTTCCTAACCACTTTGTCCTCCTTTGATACTGAAATCTGGGTCAGATTTCACATTTCACCCAAGACCACCATTCCCCAACGGGCTGCTGCCATGTTGGTTTACACCCTAGAACAACAATGCAGAATCTGTTAGGCTACACTACATGTGATCATGCTACCAGCATGAATATTAACCACAGCAAGGTAAACAAGAGATATTTAAATAATGAATTATATTTTATTCATTACATTTCTTTGTGTTCATAATTGTATAGTGTCACGGTTTTCTCCCCAGTGCCAATCGTTGAGGACAAATATAGTGGAATAGAATAGTGCCGGAACGAATAACCTTTGAACAAAAAGCTGATTGAAACTGAGTCAAACACAATTGAGACATGACGGAGGTTAACTAAAATAATAATGAACCATGCGGGTAAAAGCCACAGACACCACTTACTCTTGTTCTGGATAATACTAGTGGAAAACACTGAAAACAGCCAGTGCAGACCTAGTGATTTATACCGTGTTGCACTGTGTTTAACCGTTTGTCCCTTTGTTTAATACTGAACTGTGAGGCTGCTGCTTTAATGAGCACCGATCCATATAGTGGCTGCTTTTCTCTTGTCTGGTTTTCCTCGCAGGCCTAATGCTACCACACAGCAGATCATTAAGATAGCAGCTTCTTGTGTCTGTATTAATTATGAACAAAATCACTTCAAAGACCTGAGCAAGCTCCTAATTAAAGTCAACGTTGTGCACCAGAAATGACTGTGTGATGTATCACATTTAATTAAAAGTATCACACAAAGAATACAACCTCAGCATCCTGACCAATGACCCAGCACATTTGAATGGAAGTTGCTGCGTTCATATGTTGTGGATAAGCAGCTTAACGAAACAACATATCCGCTTTGATAAGCAAGCAGGTGTATGTGTGGGTGTGTGGGTGTGTGTGGGTGTCAGTGGAGGCTTCTCCAGTGAGGAGAGGGAGGAAGATCCTCCTTAACATTGTTGAGAATAAAAAATGTAGATTGCCCAGACCATACTGTAATGAATTAATGCCCTTAAATATGACTACTTTAATGCCTTTGTATGTAATGTTTGTTTCCCTGGGTAAAGGGACATTAGCACCCCCTATTGCCTATTGAATATTACTTCAGGGAGGACGTTCCTCCCTCAGCCTCCATTGACTACCATTCATTTCTCGGGCACTACTGGTGGCCGGTGAATAACATGGGGTTCAATGGGAAAGAGGAGGAAAGTCCTCCTCCGAGTGGGTGGGACTAGCTGAGGGATCTGAATCGCGTCAACGTCTATTCACGAATAGGCTGGAGCCCTAGCTGCGCTAGGAACTAGGGATGTGCATTTCTGGAAAAAATACTATTCGATATTCGCTGATAAGAATTTGAATATTATTCGAAAATCGGTCAATCAAGGACCACACGCATGCACGGATGCACGCACGCACAAACATCGTAGACACGCACACACAATGACACAGGGAGAGGTTTTTTATGATTTGTATGAAATCAATTTGTTTTTTTTATTTAACCTTTATTTTACCAGGCAAATTGCTTGAGATAAAAAAAAAAAAAAAAAAAAAAAAAAAAAATCTCTTTTACGAGCATGGCCTGGCCAAGAAAGCAGCAACAAGATAATATACACACAAAGAAGTGAGGACGAATATGAGAGAGAGAAAAGAGAGAGAGAGAGAGAAAAGATGAATGACGTCCAGAGTTCTACAGTCCGGGAGGGATATGGGGGGAAGAGAAGGAGGACGGGAGGGCTGTGTGGTACAAGGGGAGGCTGTACCGGGGGATCCTGACGGAAGAGAGATTATGTTAAATCAGCCAGGGCAGAACAGAACAATGCACAACAATACACACTAAAAGAACGCTAATCCAGTGATGCTAAAATACTAAACAGTAAAACATTTACACACTCCATGATTTGCAATTAAAAAACAGTTAAGTCTGGTTTTAAAATCGGAAAGGGTGATGAATGCCTGTAGTTTTAGGGTTTTTTGGAGATTATTCCAGCCAGAGGGAGCAGAGTACATGAATGCCCTCTTCCCAAACTCAGTACGAGTTCTGGGGACAGAGGCAGATAGAAAGTCCAGAGAGCGCAGTCTGTATGATGAGTTTGATGTGAGAGTGAGGTAGGTGCAGAGGTATGAGGGAAGTAGTCCAATAATTGCTTTATAGATGAAGATGTACCAGTGCAGAAGCCTACGTGCAGACAAAGACAGCCAGCCAACTTTAGTATACAGAGTACAATGATGGGTGAGTGACTTACAGCCGGTAATGTATCTTAAAGCACAATGATAAATGGCATCCAGCATATGCAACGAAGTAGAGCAGGCATTCATGTACAGTACATCACCATAATCCAACAAAGGAATAAAAGTAGCTGCAACAAGCCTTTTTTTAGAGACAAAAGAAAAACAAGATTTATTTCTGAAATAAAAGCCCAGTCTCACTTTTAGCTTCTTTACCAGGTTTTCAATATGAGGTTTAAAAGACAGATTGTCATCAAGGATGATGCCTAGGTATTTAAAAGTAGAAACAGTCTCAATAAGGGTACCTTGAGAAGTGTATACAGTAGGATGATAATTAGTTTTGTCTCTAGATTTAGTAAAAATCATCATTTTAGTTTTATCTGCATTAAGCATCAATTTCAAGAACCGGAGTTGGGCTTCTATTTCCTTAAAAGCAGCTTGCAAGTGATCTACAGCCATCAACACAGTGCTTCCAAAACAATAAATCACAGAAGGAACTAGGGATGTGCATTTCTGGAAAAAATACTATTCGATATTCGCTGATAAGAATTTGAATATTATTCGAAAATCGGTCAATCAAGGACCGCACGCATGCACGGATGCACGCACGCACAAACATCGTAGACACGCACACACAATGACACAGGGAGAGGTTTTTTATGATTTGTATGAAATCAATTTGTTTAATTCAACAACTGCGCCATCAACATCAAATTATTTCAACGTAGGCTTATAGGCAGATAGGCCAAGATGCGCCGAAAACAGATTGCTTATTTATTTTTTACTGAACGTCCAAAAAAAAACGTCAAACGTCTCTAATTATAAATGTATTCTCGTTCTGTATCAAAATTAATTGTTAATACGAAAATGTGCCATAATGATTTTAGGCTCATAGCGGAACACAGATGTCGACAATACAGCCTAAACGTGAACTTTAGATCTATCGATCTATCTATGCCATATTTTTGTTCAGAAAAATGAGCATATCCACATGTTCGGAATGAAGACGGGTGCGCAATCTGTTGACAATTAGTCCAGCAGCGGAGAACACACGCTCTGATGGCACTGATGTAGCAGGCACTCCTAAGTATGTGTTTGCCAATTTTGCCAGGCAGGGGTATTTGCTGTCTTTTCATCGGATTGCTCCGGACTCGCCATCTCTGCTGCTTCTTCGACTCTGTTTGGTGTGTGTGTGTGTGTGTGTGTGTGTGTGTGTGTGTGTGTGTGTGTGTGTGTGTGTGTGTGCGGGTGGCACGCGTATCCTGGCTATCCTGGCTTGTGTGTAAAAACATTGGCTCAGATTGGCTACCATGAAACACGACTCTGCCTTAGCCAATCATAATCGCTTATCTCTTTGTTCAATCAATCAATTTTAATTTATTTAAAAGGGACAATGTACAGTTAGAACATAAATGTTGCCATTTGATGCACTATACCAGATTATAGCTTTAAGCTAATTTGCATCTGTAGTCCCTTGTTAAACCCGGTCTCCTCACTAGCAGTTCTTCGTAATATTGGCGTTTCCACCGAGCGGTGCGGCTCGGTTCGCTTATATTGGCGTTTCAACCGCCAAAAGTTGGGCAAGGTCTCGAAATAAACGCGCTGAGCCTACCTATTTTTCGACACTCCTCCGTTGGGTTACCAAGCCGCCTGAAAGGGTGGCAAAAACGTGGAGCTACACACGCCGTTATTCTGCACACACAAAAATATCCCGTTTGGTATGACCAGGTCACTGATATCTTTGCAACACAAACAGCAAGGGGGATTGACTTGATCTATAAATGAAATCCCTCAATCTTAATTGGCTTAACACCATGACCAACAATCTGAAACATCCATTAACATACACATTTGCCTCAGACAATGTTAGGCTTACAGCCCATGTCAATAGTTGTGAAATGATGTTCTTGTTGTTCTTTTAATTCTGTTTGATATTGTGGAAAGATGTTAGTGAATGATTCAGAGCATGATGCATTTTAAATGGCATCACTTTTGGTCTTGTGTCTTAATTTTTCTTAAAACATATGTAACTGAAAATAAACATAGCTAAATTACAAACAATAACTTCAGTTATTCAGGGCAAAAATATAGGCCCAGATTTTTTTATTTTGTTTTACAAATCAAAAGTAGGCCTGATTTGACTAATTGGCTTTGCATCCTTTCCTTCTGCCCTTGTAGTCCAAGACATGCTGCCCACCAGCTTTCAAAGTACAATGCTGCCACTGGTGGATTTGTATCAATTTTATTGACATAATTATCCCTCCCTGCTTTTTTGTAGTTCACCAAAACACCCTGAAACAACTCACATACCGTCTCACATACTTATGCCACCATACACCACTAACAATGCAAGCAGGCCAATGGCAACCAAGTGCGCAGTCCTTCCTCCCTCACTTTAAAAACCACCAGCCGCCACTGGTGTGTGTGTGTATGTGAGCGTGGGTGTTTGTGTGTGTGTGTGTGTGTGTGTGTGTGTGTGTGTGTGTATATATCTATGTGAGCGTGGGTGTTTGTATGTGTGTGTGTGTGTATCGCACACAGGGCGAGTGTGAAACGTCAGTGCAGTAGTACTGGGGTAGTAGTGCTTGTAGTTAGTGCATGATGCATGCCGCCTCTGCTTGCTACTTTCTGCTTTCAGCTATGGCCACCAGCTAGCCTCTGTTGGGGGTGAAAAAAGGAGCAGAACGCGTAAGCCTCCTCTTGCCGGTACATAGCCTCTCCACCACCAAGACTCCTACAGAGCCTCCTCGTGGCCACACACGGTCACTGGGTACCTCGCGGTCCCAGGCTAAACTGTAGGAGAACTCGGAGCAGCAGTGGGCCCCAGAGAGAAGGCGTGCAGGCCCACCGGTGTGTGGACACGCCCTGGCGCCTCTCAACCACTGCCCCAGCCTATGGGAAAATAGCATGGGCAGATGGGGCTCATAGCCCTGGTAGGCAACCCATCTAGGAGAAGGACACTCTGAATAAAAACCTGTGGAGATAACCCGCATCAGGCAGTCACCAACAGACCGGTGGTCTGGCAGTCTTCTGCAACTCCCTTCTACTGAAGGTTGTCGTGCTTTGCATGCCACTGGAGAATGTAGAGGGGAGCCAAGACAGTGAGGGCAGAGACCGCCACTGGCCTCACTATAATCTACTCTCTTGCGCAGGCCTGCTTATGGCTCGGAAACCTGGACACCCTACCAGAGGCACATACGAGCACTGGAGGCCTTCCACATCCGTTGCCTGCAAAGGATCCTGGGTGTGTCCTGGGAAGACAGGGTGCCCTATACAGAAGTCTTTGACCAGACTTACACACCTAGCATCCCCGTGCTCCTTGCGCAGAAACATCTACACTGGGTTGGGCATGTGATCCGTATGCCTGCCCACCGTCTCCCCAGGCAAATCCTCTATAGCCAATTTCTGGGCGGCCAGAGATCTGCTGGGGGTCCAAGAAAGCGCTATAAGGACCACCTCAAAATCCTCCTGAAGCAGTGCAACATTCCACCTACAGCACTTGAGTCACTGGCTGCTGATCGCCATACCTGGAGGTCCTCCTGCCACCAGGGAACTACTCACCTTCAGGAGCAAGCCACAGAGAGGAGGGCACAGCGACGTGTACTAAGGCATCAGCGTGCTGCAGGGCCCACACCCTCCAGTGCCACGTACCTCTGTCCCTCTTGTGGCAAAACATGCGGATCCCGCATCGGCCTGCACAGCCACATGGCTATGCACCGCCGCAACACACCCCAATAGATGTCCATACATTTAATTTGGAGCAACGTCATCATCGCAATCGATGGACTGCCATAACGTAATGCATGTTTGTGTTGACACTTGCGTGTGTGTGTTTGTGTATGTAAGCGTTGGTGTTTGTGTACGTATGTGTGTTTGTGTTCATGTGTCTGTGTGTATGCATGTTTGTGTTCCCCCTTGCCTGTGTGTGTGTGTGTGTGTGTGTGTGTGTGTGTGTGTGTGTGTGTTTGTGTGCATGCGCGTGCGTGTGTGGGAGCATGATGAGGACGAGGTGGTGGTAGACAGACAGCTGACGCGGGTAAGAAGAGATCATGTACAGACGGATAGAAAGACATGGTAACGAGGACGCACCTTATCTCCCCGTACCGCTGTAGGCCCGCCTGTTGAACACAGGAACGCCTGTCTCCTCCTGGTTAAACCGCAGAGGCCACGGCTCATCTGAACCGTCTAATTACACACGTGAATCCACTCAATCCCGTCTCTGTCAGGGTGAGCCAACGGAGTGAACTCCGATGCTGCTGAGATTTCACCATTCCCCTGTTTTCTTAAGGATCCTATTAGAATATACCAGTTAACCATATTCCTTTTTTACTTTTACCCTAGTCTTTGTAATATATACTTGGCCATCTAAAGTTTAGAATAACTCTTTCAAGAAACTATTTTATTAAGATTTTATTTTTTGTTGCGCCATGCATTCAGTGTGTTACACTAGTGATTGAAGTGTCAGGGTCTTGGGTTCAACGCCCACACCTGGGATCCATCCCATATTATCATCCCATATTATATATTATCCCATATTATCATCACCTATGGGATCCTTCCCATATTATGGCCCCACTCCTGGGATCTCTCCCATAGTATGACCCCAGTCCTAGGATCTCTCCCATCTGATGACATCACACCTGGGATCTCATGGGAGTGTCTTCCCCCTGTCCAAATGGATTTCTACCCGCCCACTGTCTCCTCTCCTCTCCAAACAAGTATATGTTCCTGCTCTCCTGCTTGAAGACACTGTGGCTGTGAAATGATGTGTGAAATGTGTGATTCTGCTGCCCTCTATGGATCCTCTATGACACTACACTCACTGCCCAGATGCACCTTTCAGCTCCTAATTGAGCACGGGCCCAGTTGCATTGTGGGCATTTAGTTGATGACAGCCCCGTTGCTTGAGTCTGTACTGTGATTTCTGTATAGACAGAAATCACTGATAGGAGCGGGCCATGGCGGGACAGTTTACAGACACAATGGTATCATGTCTGAAGCTTACTGAAGTTCACTTCTGTGTGTCCCGTCTGGTGCGGGGCTTTTGAGATGCAATCCGCTGAGACGTCTTAAATGGCGTGTCTCTGTCTTTCACTGAACCCAGATGGGCAGAAACCGACGGATTAAGGCAGATTTTCCACTGGCGTCTCATAAACAATGGAATGACACAGCTCTGGGGGATAAACCCAGGCCAAGACTCCAGAAACAGCTCTTAAGGAAAGGCGAAGGCGGGCCCATCACATGCACATTATTCCTGCTGCATTTACGGCCGTCCACACATCCATCAGAAACCCTGGTTTGCATTCACAGGGCGCTCTCGTGTTGGGCAGGCGAGCCGTTGACAGCGTTGAGTCGACATAGTGTAGACATAGCCTTGTGTGTGTGTCACTCTGCGCCCCGATCCCTTTTGATTGATGTTCTTGAGGATGCCTTGACTATTCATCAAACGACTGCCGCTGCTCAGAATGCAGACTGCAACAGGGTCATCCACGCTTGTTCTCCTCAATTTGTCTGTTTGGATCTCGTTTACTTGTCTCCTTTATTGGGTTTCAAAACACATTTGTCTCCCTCAAATGAAAGAGAAAGGGAAATGAAAGGGATTTCTGTAGGTTTTGACGAATGGAAATGTATGAAGTGGAGTCATGAGGGATTTGACGTCCTCATGACTTGTGGGTCTTGTAGGGAGGCCCGCCGGTGTTGATGATGGCCCCGGTGATACTGAGGTGGAGGGTGATGGTGGTGGTGGCGGCAGGGATGTATATGGTCATTTTTAATCTTGTGCATGCATGGCATGTGGGGTATTCTGCCGCGCTTCACCCTAACATAAGCTGGCCCTGGTGCATCAGAGCAGGCTTTGCGATTAGAAAGGATAAGATTTTGTATTTAAAAACGGGTTGCACACTCATGCATATATACAGACACACACACACACACACGCTCACACACTCTCACACCACCACACAGCTCATGTCAAAACAGACTATGTGCACTATGTGGGGATATTCTAGAAACCTGCTTATACTGTTCTGGAATGGAATATTTGTGCAATAAAAAATATTGTATATATAATAATAAGTCAAAAAAGCAAAACTGATTTTTGACTGCAAAATAAAAGCTTTGCCCATCCCTTTCCAACATGTGGTTAAATTCAAAGTAATCCCCTCATGGGTGATGGAGCGGGTGTGGCAGAGACCACGGCCAGCGCTGCTGACATCAGATCCATGTCCAGAGGAGAGGGCTTGGTGGCCATGAAGTGAGGGGCTGAGTTATGGGATTGAGCCCACGTTTCTTTAGGGATTAGTCAGCGGGATTTACCAGATTGACAGCATAGACCCAGGGAATGCGTCAATGCAGGGGGTCTTGGAACCAACACCAGAGAAACAAGGCATTGGAACCCGGCTCCCTGTCGCTGTCTCTGTCTCTCACTCGCTTGCTCGCTCTCACTCTCTCTCTCTCTCTTCCGCTCTCACCTTTTCTCTCTCACTCTCTCTCCCCATCACTTTCACTACCTTTCTCTCTCATCCCCATCTTTGTCTCTCTCTCTCTCTCTCTCTTCCTATATTCATATCTTGTATCATGAGCGTCTCTTCTCTTTTGTTCTATGATATGCTCATTGCCTCTCTCTTTCTTAACCCATTTAAACCATGCCAAAACGTTCCATAACATTCCATAACACAACAAGTTCTAACATAACCTCACATCACAAATCCCTGTCTGTCCCTCCTCCTCTCTCACTGCCACCACTGGCCCCGCCCCCTTTCCACCACCACCACCACCATAATTCCCCCCTCCCTCCCCGTTCGCAATTATGCTCTCACTGACTGTGAGAGAAGGGAGGAGGTCGGCGTGCCGCCACAGCAGCTGTGTGTGTGTGTGCGGGGTGGGGGGGGCGGTTGTTCCCAGCTGCTCCTGCCCTTCATCTTCATCACCACCGGCATCAGATGATACCTTCCTCCTCCTCCTCCGCCACCCTTCCTCTTCTTGCTCATCGTCCGTCACCTCCAAGCTCTGGGGTGTTGGGGGTTTTCCCGCGCTTTCTCTCATCAAGAGTCCCGTGTCTCGTGCGCTCTGACGGACTCGGAGCCGGGCGGCGGGGGGCGGGCCGGGGCGGCTCTCGGCCGGGCGCTCGTGGCGGCGTGCGCGGTCAGCTCGTTGCTGTCGTTGGACGCGGGGACCGGCCTCACGATGGCTGCTGCTGCTGCCGCCACCGCAGCGGACGAGGACCCGGACTGCTGGGATCGGATGATCCAGCTGCAGCTGTCGGGCTCTGGGGACTGGGCGCCCTGTGAGTTGAGTCTCCGGACTCCTCTCCCTTCTCTCTTCGCTCTTCTCTCTCTTCCTCTGTTCGTTCCCTTTCTGAATCCTTGTTCGTTGGGTTTTTTGCTCTTCATTCATTGGTGAAACTTTGAATCGACTTGCCTCTGCTTTTCCTGTGTTTTGGTTGAGAGAAACCCTCTTTAAACTTTCTCTGGTGAGAGGTGTTTATTCATGTGATGCAGTGTGCGTGTGATGCAGTGAGAGATTATTTTTTAAAAGCTGTTTTTTGCTAGTTGCTAGTGTTGCTAGTGAGTGAGATGTGGGACAGGGATGATGTGACTGAGTGGGTCAGGGTGTGATTCATTAGTGATGCAGAAATAATGTATTTGTGGAGGACGCTGATATGTAGAACTGAAACAATTCTGAGTCTTCTATTCATCCTACAAGGTCTTCTTGGTTTTCTGGTTTCTTGTCAGACAAATCAACAAATGTCAATTGGCTTTGGTATCTTGTGAATGCATTCTCTATTGTACGTTTCTATCGTATGTTCATATGAATTTTATAGACTCAATGGGTATTTGATTTAAATTCATTTTACATTGATATTGAGTCATCCTCACACGCTCAGCCTAGGGTAGTAAGGACTGTTTTGTGTCATTACTATATAGTCTAAGGTTAAAGATTACATGACCCTCTGAACCTTGTTGCTTGAAGAGCTCAAGACCTGCTTTAATACTACAGAGAAATGGTTTGAGCCCAGCGCTGGAAGAATCGACTCGGCTAGGTTTAATCATGTAATCTTGTTTTGTGTGTCTGTCTGTATGTTGCTTCTGTCTTCTCTTATTGGCATGCTGATGATACCTCCTGCTGTTACATACATATTACACGAGTACCTTCCAGAACATACACACAAAATGATAGTATTCATAATATAACATAATAATATGTATTTGTGCATCTTCTTTATCATTTGCCCTATTGTCTTGACTGCAGCAATTACACACGTGTTATTCAAATCCTCCTCAAAATGTTATCAAAATGTGTTCTGTCATCACAAAGGCTAAACTAGTCAACCAAGGATGGCGTTATTCCAATCATTGACTGATTGAAAATCCACTCCACTCCACGCCTGCATGTTAATCTTTCCAGCTATTTTCTTACCACCTGTTATAAATGCACTGCTTTCAAACCGGTGGGGACACAGATGAGCTGATGGTGACAGCAGATACAGTCACACGAGATGGCGTTCTTGAATGTCATTATTGGTACACGAAGCACAGCCGTAGGAACGAGGCGCTTGCGCCGAGTTCCGAAGCCCTGTGCGTCAAGTATTATCAACAATATTATCAACAGCATTATCAACAATATTGTAAAATATTTTCATATTGTGGGTTAATTTGCCCTCAAATTGAAGCTTTCTGCCCGAGTTCATCTTCATCAGAAAATAGTTCCTATAGTAACGATAGCCGACTCTTGGTCAGTTGAACGTTGTTATGGAAACTAGGCTCATGAAAGTAGTTTCGGCTAGTTAGTATAGGGATACTTTCTGTAATTAGGCACAATCTTTTTGTCCGTTCTTTCACCAGGCATTTAAACACACTCGAGAATGGGAATTGACCAATCGGAGTGCTTGCTTAAACTTGCGTGTTATTGAATGCTTTTTAAAGCATTGGGATTAATTTATACCCTTTTAAGTCAGAACTAAATCAATGTTATAAAAACGGGTGGCTTAAATCAAGCGATCTGATTGTTTCCTAACTATTGTATAATGAGCGTACACACAGCTATGGCGCCCATTCAGTTTACGGAGTTCCGTATCACTCCACGCCTAACTTGAACAATAGCATAGTTCACTGAAGCCTAAAAATGTGTTGATTGATGGAGAGGGTGGAAATGTTGTAAAGCAATAGGCACACGGTGAGTGAACTGCTCGATAGTAGGCTAAATTGCCGGTGAACCAAGCTACCGTCTCTAGCCTTTTCTCTGAAGGACGCTACAGTGTGTTGCATAGCAACCGGCACGCACTTTGCAGGCAGCCAGGAGGGACTACAGTTTTGTATTCGTTAAAAAAAATGCTTTTCCGACTTTCTCGTTTTTTCAAAATTGAGAGTGTCTATGACTTTCATTTCGCCATACTTACGTTACCGTTTTATAAAAGCAATAATCACTTCAGTCAGTGAAATGTGCTCATTATACCACAGTTTAGGGGGTCACCGTCCCTCCACTGTGTGTTGGGACGGACAACGCTCATTAACTGTGGTATAATGAGAACATACCACAGCCTGTCGTGATCTATTGCTTAATTAAACCATTCTGTGTGTGCGTGTGTTTGTGTGTGTGTGTGTGTGTGTGTGTGTTTGTGTGTGTGTGTGTGTGTGCGCGTGTGCATGTGTGTCTGTGTGTGTGTGTGTGTGTGTGTGTGTGTGTGTGTGTGTGTGTCTGCAACAGGTGACAGCCACAGAGTGGAGTTCCCCCGGGTGGAGATGGAGGTGGTGAAGGGCAGGATGGTGGTGCTGCACGCCTGGTACAGCCCCAACGGGGACATCGCCAAGAACTCCGTCATCTGGCTCTTCATGGGCAACAGGTCCAAGCAGGTGAGGGCCGCCGACGAGAGCCACAGTGAACACAACGAGAGCCGCACCAGAGCCACAGTGTTCACGATGCCACGGGGTGGAGGGCACCCATGGATGGACAGGGTTTATTCAGACAGGTGTCTGTTCCTCTTGAACGATCCTCCCTGGGGAGCAGAGGGAAAGATGGTAGAGATTGTCTCCTGTAACAGACGGTCTCCCACAGAGTTGGAAATCTGACGATTTAAAGGGTCCCTAGAGACAGCGGTATCCCTCTCTCTCTCTCTCTCTCTCTCTCTCTCTCTCTCTCTTTCTCGCTCTTTCTCCCTCTCTCTGTGTCTCTCTCTCTCTTTCTCTCTCGTTCTCTCTCTCTCTCTCTCTCTTTCTCTAGACTCATGCTAAACTGCAGAGAGCTGAAGTTTCTGCAGCAGATAGATTTTATGTTATGTCACTCAACAATAAGAAACCAACAAACCCAACCTCCCAATCCAAACACCCACCATCCTACCACCCGATTGGATGAAACCGCATTACAGTCTCCATTGTATACACACAAAAAATGGAACTATGCACACAATTCGGAAAACTCAAAGCTAATGTATCAACTACAAGACTTCAGACTGCTAAACTCTAAGCACAATTCCATTGTTTTCACCCATATAGAAATTCTAAATCACATTTTTGCAAAACATTTTTGCAAAACTTTTTACAAATCGTAGCACAAAATTTTTTAGCACATTTGGTTCACCTGGAAAACACTGGCCTTCAAAACGCCACCCCCAATTACCAATTGGTCTCACTCACTTCTCACCTTTTTAAACTCAACTGGCAAAACACTTCAATCATGTGTGAGAGCATAAAGAGGCCTCAGGTGAGCTCTACTGTGTTGTAGATGAGCTCCTCTGGTCTGATCAGGATCGGAGGTGGGATACAGACTGGTTTACATATAGATCTGTTTCACTGCATTTATATTCTTATCTCTATTTTTTGTTGGCCTACGAAGAGTTTTCTTTGTAGTCAGTTCAGCTGAACATCTTACTGTATTACAGTAACAAATAAATATTTGCTTTGTTACCTTTTTGTACAGTCTAAACATTTTCTTACTGTAGTGTTTTTGATTTTACTTATCAGTGCAATTACTGTACTGTGAGTTTTGCCAAAATAGGTAACATTGGTGTATTCTCAGAACTCCAACAATGTTGCAGTATCAACTATAAGTGTACAGTATCACTCTGGGAAGCTGGGATTGTGAGTTTAGCCCATTGGATCTCATTGAATAGTCAAATATGCATTGTATCCTATTCTGATACGATTGAGTTAATGCAATATTTATATGATATATTCACAGTATTCTATTGCAATATGGCAACAGTCGTTATACTGTTTGTACCATGCAACCTATTAAACTTTAAAAAAGGAACCTATTTCTAAACAATTTTATACATTTGAATATGTAACATGGCCTCATGAAGCCAAAACATATGTAAACAGTATTTTGATGGCCGTGTTTTAAATTGATCACACCAGTGTTTCATTGATGTTCTCTAAGAGATATTCATATGATAGCTGTGTTCATCGTTTCAGTGGAAAGAAACAGTTTTGAGAAGAGAAAACATGGTTTTGAGTGCTGTGTTTCATTTTTAAAGAAATTTGTGGAGTTTTGACAAAACTGTTAACTCTTTTCAGTTTTGTGTTTAGAGTTTTGAGAAATTGAGCTATAGTTTCAGAAAACGTGTTTAAGCGATTGAGAATAACTGTAACACAAAGTGCGGCCGCTGTTTCCACCGTACATTCGGCCCGCCCGCATCCCAACACAAAGTGCCCTGTGTGCAGAACTGGAGATTGTTTGACACTGCGACCTCTCCCCCTCCACATAACCCTGACAGCAGCCAAAGCCTTTAGGATTCAGCGCTGCGTGCGGATCTGCGATGCGGCCTGAGAAAAGGCATCCGGTGGGAAGATAGAAGAGAGAGGTGGTTATTACATGTATGCACAGAGCTAAACGGCAGCAGGAAACCACTAATGAAGGGAAGCGTGTCAGTAATGACATTGCAGCAGCCCGATCATACACAACGTTGTGTGTGATTGCGTAAAGCTATAGGGGCATGCATATGAATGAGCGTGTGTATGCGTCTGCGTGGAAGTGTGCGGTCTTTAGGGTGATTATTATAATCTCTGGAGTTTCACTGTCAGTTGCCCTTGATCTGATCTCGACCAGGAAATCAGCCTAAAATTCAACGTCACCATCTGTACATCCCTGACAGGATTATCTGTATGAAGGGCGCAGAATGGTTGCTATACGGTCCAATCTAAAACAGTTTGATGTGCCTTTTGCAGGGACTCTGATGTTTAATGTGGAACTGTAGCGTTGATTAGATTGGATGGATGTAGATGTTGCTACCATGGCTGTGCGATGGAACATGCATCCAGAGATGTCTTTGTTTGATATACTGTGCACTAATATTACATTTTCTCCCTGCTTATTTGAGTGCCCAGATTTAAACAGTTTTGGAAGTATTTGCTATACTACTATACTAAATAATTTGCAATGCAAAAAGCTGGACAATTCCAATGTAGGGTCCAAAGAATGTACAGTAAAGTATCACAATACAACCCTTCGCTTCATCTCAATCCCTTCCAAGGTGACGCCAAATCTAGACCTGAGAATTTCTACAAATACGAATATTCATATCTTCAGGGACAGATATTCATTTGGTACCAATAATGATGATTTAAAAAAAAATGTATTGAACTCATCGTTTTTACATAGAAAACATGGCATCCATCTTGCAGTATCTCGGCCACTTCGAATCCGTGGCAAAAATATTGCTGCATTGTCCGATAAATCTGTGCAAAATATGCATCGTTCCAGGGGAGTGGGTTGATTTTTTTTTTGCGAATGATTTTCCTCACTAAACAATACGAAACCAACATACCAACCTCCAACTCAAACCCTCGCCTTCTAGGGGTGGGAAAAATAATAGATTCTTCGATGCATCGCGATTCTCTCTAGAACGATTCCATCTCGATGCAGAAAAAATAATAATTGGAAACAAATTGAATTAAAAAAAAATATATATATATATATATTTTTTTTTTAATTAAAATTGTTCGCCTGCTGCAGAGCGCTACAGAAATCTCCTTTCTGCGGGTTCTCTGTGCAGAGAACCGACTTTATCTAGTAAAAAATATTAGATAAATAATTCATCTGTTGTCTTTAATGATCATCACACAAGTAGGAAGTGATTAGCAAACTCTGAGTAGCAAATTATTGAATCAAGATGAATCAAGATCGATAATCATTTTATAATCGAATTGTTGACCTCTGAATTGAAATCAAATCGAATCGTGAGGTGCCAAGAGATTCCCACCCCTATCGCCTTCCCACAACCCGATTGAATGAGACCGCGTTAATACAAAGTATGGCCTCTGTTCCGACTTAGAGCCGATCAACGCATAGCGCCCTACATGAAGATTGTTTTCCACCTCCACATCCCCACACTGTCAACATTTTCACAGCAAAATTACAGTACTGGCAGCAGTTTCGCCAGTAAGGTACTGTTTATTTACAGTATTAGTACTGTATCATAGATACAGTAAATAATCTGTTAAAATCTCGCTGTCAATTAACATCAAAGTGTTACGGTGCAGAACAGCAGCCACAGCCTCACCGTTTCATCTTGTTCCAGGTGATCAACTTCAGCTCGGGCGAGGTGGGCTACGGGGAGAACGAGTTCACGGGCCGCGTGGGCTTCAGCGCGGGCATGCCCTCGACCAACCTCTCCATCTTCATCAACAGCACCCAGGAGTCTGACTCAGGCCGCTACCTGTGCAGCGTCATCGTCCCGGGAAAGCCCGGCCTCTCGGGGCAGATGCACCTCAACGTCAAAGGTACGGGGGGAAGGGGGGACGTTAGGAGGTTATTAATCCTAGAAGGGGGAAAGGATGAGTCTGCAGCACCAACAGGGTAGAGCTAGGAGTTCGGGTTAGGGTTAGCGGGGGGACGGGTACGTTAGTACATTATTAATACCTGATGGGGGTGAGGATGAGTTTGCTGAATGTACAGGGTAGTGCTAGGAGTTAAAGTTAGGGATAGCGGGGGGGACGGGTACGTTGGTACATTATTAATACCTGATGGGGGTGAGGATGACTGCAGAATGTACAGGGTAGAGCTAGGAGTTCAGATGATAAAGAAGAACAAAATCTAAAAGAGAATCTAGTGGGAATAGATAGATACGCATGTGAGTAGTCAAGATGAAAAAATAAATAATAGTAAATGCAAACGTTACAGACAGCGAAGGTAGACATTATGGCTACTATGTTATTCATTATACATTGGCTAAGTCGAAGTTACTACTGTTTATATACAACAAACAATAGTGTAGATGTGCATTCAGAGCGGTTATTTGTATGGGATAGGCGATATAACCCTCATTGTGTCTAGAAAACAAATAATAATAATATGAAACAGTAAAGCCGACTGTCAGTTGAGGTTTGCATTTCCCCCCTCAACGCTCGGATGAGAAGCAGCTTCTCCGGAGCTCACATCCTGTTTTTAAATCCAGTAGAAAACAGGAACAGAGATGTAACAGTATTTCAGTACGTTTTTTTCCCTGAAGTGTGTAGGCCTCTGCCCAGGTCTATTAGTACACCATATGCCAGCGCTAACCTCTCCCGTGTGGAGCCAGGCTCCGGGGCGTGGCTCGCTGCTGCGCTAAAGCTCCGGTGATGTGTTGTCATGTAAGCAGCAACAGATGGAAGCAGACAGGTTCATACCGGTGTTTCCTCTTTTCATTAGGCCGTTATGCACACGCACACACACCGCCACGTCTGCGGTTCCTTGTCTCGCCTTGTAGAACCTGATAATGTAATAAATTCCCGATAATGTAATAACCCCAATAATATAATAAAAATCTGCACTTGATTCCATTGAAAATGTAATAAAACCTGATAATGTAATAACTTTCCGATAATGTAATAAAGTGCATTTCCCAATAATGTAATAATCTTTGTACCAATAATGTAAAGTGTTACATTAACGGGAGGTTATTACATTATCAGGTTAGCCTTAAAGGGGTAGTTTGGAATTTTGGACATCAGACCTCATTTCTAAGTGAGCCAGTGTGTTATGAATCATTGGAGATCGTTTTCAACACTTTTCATTCAGTCCTTCTAGTTGCATGAATCGCTGGTGCTAGGCTAGCGCAAGTCAAGGGGAACTGCTAGCCTGCCATTAATAACAGTTTTAACTAGGAATGCACCGAAATTTCGGCCACCGAAAGTTTTCGGCCGAAAATGGCCCAAAAGCGCATTTTCGGCTTTCAGCCGAAACACTTTTATCACCGAAACAACACGGCCGAAACAGGAAATTGTGATGACGCAAACAAAAACCGCGGCCAGCACACGCTTGCGCCTCTGCGCCAACAAACGAATGACACCTCTAGCTAAATGTAGTAATCTAGAGAACCAGCTACAACCTTGTTTACAACCTTGTTTTCATCGAAAACGAGCCGTCTTTAGCGACGGCTCGCTATGAGACAGCTTCTATAAGCTGTCGGCTATCATCCGCGAGCTTAGGGACCGTCTGCAAAGTGCAAAACGGAAAACGGTGTTGTTGTTTTTTCAGTGCTAAATAAATATTTTTATACTTTTAATAATTGTAATTGATTTATTCTTTGAATTGCAATGCCTTGATTTTAGTGAGGTTAGTACACAGTCATAGCTATAAATGCAATGGTAGGCCTACTAATAATTGGCATAATAATTTATTTTGGTGTTTCGGTTTTCGGTTTTCGGCCTTGGTTTCCTCATTTTCGGTTTTCGGTTTCGGCCAAGAATTTTCATTTCGGTGCATCCCTAGTTTTAACCGCTCCACAGTACACCCGAGGCAAACCAATTATAACGCCAGACCATCGATGTAAATGTCTGTGTTGATAGACTAATGTTAGAAATAAAACTACCCTTGCATCGCATTGCATTTAGTTTATAATCCCTGTAGTTGGAAGCAGGCTACGGCAGCGGCGGACTGATATTACCTGGAGTGTGCTTCTCTGTTTACGTTCTGCTGTAGTGAATTTGTTGCTACACCGGAGCAAAGTGAAATTCCACCGCTGCTTAGAAAGTAGTCCCTCAAAATGTAATGCGATCATTGCGATACAAGGATAGGTTTATTTCTAACATTATTCTATCAACACAGACATTTACATCGATAGTCGGGCATTATAATCGGTTTGCCTCAGGTGTACTTTGGAGTGGGTAAAACAGTTTTTATTGGCAGGCTAGCAGTTCCCCTCGACTTGCGCTAGCCTAGCACCAGCGATTTCTGCAACTAGAATGACTGAATGAAACATGTTAAATAACACACTGGCTCACTTGGAAATGTTAATGTAACACTTTATTACATTATTGGTACAAAGATTATTACATTATTGGGAAATGCACTTTATTACATTATCGGAAACTTATTACATTATCAGGTTCTACAAGGCGAGACAAGGAACCGCAGACGTGACGGTGTGTGTGTGTGTGCATAACGGCCTAATGAAAAGAGGAAACGCCGGTATGAACCTGTCTGCTTCCATCTGTTGCTGCTTACATGACAACACATCACCGGAGCTTTAGCGCAGCAGCGAGCCACGCCCCGGAGCCTGGCTCCGCACGGGAGAGGTTAGCGCTGGCATATGGTGTACTAATAGACCTTATCTTTCGTGCTTTTATTGTTGAGGTCGGAACACACTTTGTTCAGCTGGAGGAGCTCTGAGATGTCACTATTGTCACTGAGACTACAAAATAAAAGCGTGTCGCTACACCCTGCCCAGTTGTGCGTTTATAATCTTGGTTCGGTGCGGTACAGAATAGAGCATCCACACTAAAGTGTTATTGTAAGGGATGGCGTTTCACCATTCATAATAATTAACATAATGGTTGTGCTCTTTAGGTGCTCTTTAGGTGTGGTACGGTTGATGGTTGAAGTAGTTTGTTTGAGTTTAGTGTTGTTAACTCACTTGCCGCCTCTATGTCCTTCTGCCTTCCTGCTGTTGTTAGCCCCCCTATCCCCCCACTGATCTGGGGGATCACTAACTCTAATTCAAATTCAATTCAATTCAAACAACTTTATTTATCCCGGAGGGCAATTCAAATTCAATTCAGCAGTCCACAGACTAAACAAAATGTACACACAGACAAGAGACAAGACACAGGAGTACGTCAGAGAGAACACAATGGGCTGGGCAAGGAGTATACAGTTCGAATTTTAGACCAATGATCCAAATAATTAAATAAATAATAAATAAGTTTGAGACAATGATACCCAAGCAACAAACTGTTACAAATGTTCATTCCAAAGACTACTGTCGAGGTTTAAAAGCCTGACAGCAGACGGGATGAAAGACTTTGAGTAACGCTTTGTTTTGTTGCTACAAAGCACCAGCCTGAAGGCATTAACGTGCCCTCTGTCCCTCTCCTCCCCCTCCCCCAGTGCCCCCCTCCCCCCCGGTGTGCTCCCTGGAAGGCGACCCGGTCCTCAACGGGAACGTGACCCTGGGCTGCCGGTCCAGCCAGGGCAAGCCGGAGCCCCAGTACAAGTGGACCAAGGCGGCCCCCACCTCCGAGATCTTCTTCTCCCCCATGCAGAGTGAGCTCTCCTCCTCCTCCTCCTCCTACTCCACCTCCTCCTCCTCCTCCTCCTTCTCCTCCTCCTCCTCCTTCTCCTCCTCCTCCTCCTCCTCCTCCTACTCCACCTCCTCCTCCTTCTCCTCCTCCTCCTCCTCCTCCTCCTACTCCACCTCCTCCTCCTCCTCCTCCTCCTCCACCTCCTCTTCCTTCTCCTCCTCCTCACGCCTCGTCTGTCCGTGTTAGCGCTGAGCTCCCGCGTGGGCGACTTGCGGCTAAAACCCCAAAACGTGGCGAGGTTAAAGGGGTGATATCATGCCACCAGGTGTGATCATTACAAGCCGTCTGCCTTTTCCTGTTCCCTAGTGACATCACCAGGGGGCGTGTCCATCTAGATGTACGCTGGATAGATAAGCAACGTTTGCCACAGTCCACTGGGTAGGTTGGTGGACTGATCTATCCAGCGCACATCTAGGTGGACACGCCCACTAGTGATGTCACTCATACGTGGTGGCATGATGTCACCCCTTTAAATTAAGGGATTGTGTTGACGTTATGGTGACACAGATTGTTGTGTCTGGATGACGACAGCGCTCTTAAAAAGCCTGCCGTCCCTGCACTACCTCTAGTGATGTGACAAAATGAAACATCATTTTTCTTATCATCAATAGGTCACATGCTATAATATATTCATCAGAAATATACTTTATTGGGACTGACAGGTCAGTGTAGGGTCAGACAAGGTTGTTTTTGTCAACAGTTCCTATTTCTTAGTGCTATTTGAGCATTGAATATAATTAATTTCTTATTCTTAGGTTTAAAATGAGGACTATGCCCAATGGTTGTAAATCGTGTTATGCCGACATAGATTGTCGTGACGGGGATGACGGCAGCGCTCTTAAAAAGCCTGCCGACCCCGCACTACCTCCAGCGGTGTAACAAAATGTATCTGGAGTGGGTTCGTGCCTTCCTCCCTATCATCAATAAACCACGACTCCACGACCTCAGCGCGACGAAGGCGATGACATAATGTTTCCTCTTTGTGCACGGAGGACCTCCATGCGAGCAGGAGGACATGTGTCTCTCGGTAAACCCACTCTGTGTTCCTGACTTCCCGACTCGTGACCCACTGCATGCTCAGACATTTCGCATACAGTGAAATCTACTTATCCAGCCGACAGGTTGGAATCACATGCCAGGCCGGGTTCTCAACTTCACTCCCCCTCCAGGACTCCCTCCCTCGTAGAGAGGGGAGACGAGGCGGAGTGCCTCTTGATTGTGATGAGGGTTGTCTGCTGGCCCGTCCAGGTTGCACGGTTTGGGTGGGTTCAGAGGTGGGCGCTCAGACATGGCCGCGGTAGAGGCACCATCTGCCTGACAATGAGAGGACTTATGCTCGAAGCTGACCTGCGCTTGGCACGTCTGCTTTTATCCGCTGCCCTCATCTCGTCCGCAACACAATATAAAAGATATCTTCCAGTGGGGGGAGGGGTGGTGTGGTGGAGAGGAACAGTGTTCTCTCTTTCTCTCTGATTAAGCCGGGGTCTTTGTGTTGTGTAGCGTGGTGAACCCTCCTGCTCAAAGCTCCCTACGGCGTCATCATACACACTCCTCTGAAATGATCTCTGCCTCCATCGCTGACATCTAACATCGTTTGACCTGGCTGTCGACCGGCAACCTTCTTCACTTCTTCAGGCTGTTGGTGTGGTGGAGTCTCTGTCTCTCTCTCTCTACCTCTCTGTCTCTCTGTTTCTCTGCGTCTCTTCATCACCATGCTCTCTCTCGCTCTCCCCCTCTCTTTTTCTTCCTCTCTCTCTTGCTGCTCTCTCTCTTTCCCTCTCTTCCTCTTCCTCTCTCTGTCTCTCACTCTCCCCCAGTCATTCTCTACCTCTCTCTGTCCGTCTCTTTCCTGCTCCCTTTATCTCCCTCCCTCTCGCTCTACCTCTCTTCCTCCCCCCTCTCTCCCTCCCCTCTCTTTCCCCCCCTCTCCCTCTACCACTGCTCTTCCTCTCCCTCTCGCTCTCTCTCACTATCTCTCTCCCTCTCTCTGCTCTTCCTCTCTTTCCCTCTCCCTCTCACTCTACTCCCTCTCTCTGTCTCTCCCTCTCTTCCCCTCTCCTTCTCTCTCTCACTCCCCCCTCTCTCTCAGCCTCCCCCCCTCTCTCTCTCCCCCCTCTCTCTTTACCTTTCTCTGTCTCTCCCTCTTTTTCTCCCTCGCTCCCTCTCCCCCTCGCTTTCTACCTCTCTCCCTCTCCCTCTCTCTCCCCTTCTCTCTCCCCCTCTGCTCTCCCTCTCTCTCTCTCTCTCTGCCTGCCTCCCTCTCTCTCTCTCTCTCTCTCTCTCTCTCTCTCTCTCTCTCTCTCTCCCTCCTGTTAACTTTTCCCCTAACAGGCTGTGTGTCCAACACCCCATCATCAGCTCTCATAAGGCGCCTTCACACGGCGGATCCAGAGCGCCGCCACATTTCACTGCTTCTGTCCGCTACGCCTCACCGCCCCTCACCTTGTCCTCGCGCTCACATATGCTCTCCCTCTCTCTCTCTCTCTCTCTCTCCTTCTCGTTCTCCCTCTCTGTCTCTCTCTCATTCTCTCCATGGGCAAAACAACAGAGTGGAGGGCCTGCCCAAAGCCTTTGCTTGTGCTTGGGTTCATGGGTAAGGGGATCCAATCCCATGTCACCCCTCCCCCCCAATAATCTGTGATTCCTCCCTCCTAGAAAGACCACCTGACGTCACGCCCACCGACGTTCACCGGTCACTCCCTGTCGTGTCTAGAAGGGGTTATTTTAAAGGACAAATCAACTCAGAGCTCAATGAGACGATCAGGACTTCCTCTATCAATCACTTAATGAGGCTGTCGCCAGTTGCTCATGACACCTGCGGTAACAAGGCAGTTAGATGAGCCACTGGGCATGTAATGAGGAATACGCACGCAAATCGCCTGCATAATTAACAGGCCCTGAAACGGGTCAGCCTGTGGAAACCAGCTGCAGGTAGACCCATGAATGGTGACCCGCTGTGATTTAGTTAGTGAATAAAACATTATATTTAAGTTAGGAGGACATTATTCTGAAGACTTGTGAATGGGTTGATTTATCCCTATCCCTAAATGTATGTGTTAGAGTCAGTAGCGGTTCTAAATTGAATTGTGCCCTGGGCGAGACCCCTTCCGTGCGCCCCCCCCCCCCCCCCCCGGAAAGTTGTTTCCGGGGGGGGCTGCGCGCGTCAGACTGCGCAATTGCGGTCTGACGGAATTGTTGAGGGAGGGTTTGCTCGTGCCGCCCCCCCCTGTAATGCCACCCCGGGCGGCTGCCCATATCGGCCGTAGCTAAAACCGCCACTGGTTAGAGTTGTAGATATTAGCCCACTGTTTTCACCAGTCAGAAATATACTATAATTCTGACTGGTGATACTATATAATATATTCATCTGTAGGGTTGGGTACCGAGAACCGAGAACCGAGTGGTACCGGGGGCAACGTGGTCGGTTCTACCCGGACCGAATGACTACATTTCTTTCGGTGCCTCGTTTCGGTGCCGCAACAATCCTCTCGCCCTCTTGTGGTCGGAAAAAATGCAGAGCACTTTCCTCTCCTGCTGCCCAGCTGCAGCCATCATGTCCAAAGTAAAACGCTCTAAAATATGGCTTTACTTTACTAAATCAAAAAATGAGCAGCACATGCAATACAACTATTTTGTGTAAGGGGGGGAATACCTCCAATTTGATGAAACACTTAGTGTTTGGAATAACGCCGTTTAAAATAACGGCGTTAGGTAACGGCGTTATTTTTTCAGTAACGGGGTAATCAAACTAATTACTGTTTCCGTCGTTACAACGCCGTTAACGTTACTGAACGTTAAATGCGGTGCGTTACTATGAATTTATTGAATAAACTGTGTAATCCGAACGCACCCCTGGCTCCACACACAAACTGCTAGGAGACCGGGTAGGTTAACAACGAGATAAGCGATTATGATTGGCTAAGGCAGAGTCATGTTTCATGGTAGCCAATCGGAGCCAGTGTTTTTACACACAAGCCAGGCCACGCGCAGTAGCGCACCACACACACACCAAACAGATTCGAAGAAGCAGCAGAGACGGCGAGTCCGGAGCAATCCGATGAAAAGTTGGCATTTTCAAGGTGGCGATATAAGCACTGCAGTGTTTCACACACATAGGCCAATGTGTGGCGCTGCGCCACAGATTGAACAACGAGCGCCACAAATTGATTCCGCTTTTCTTATTTATTTTTACTTGAACGCGATTTTTAAATGTAACTCCGCCAGCCCGTAATCTCCCCCCCCCCACCAACAATCGACAAGGTGGTTTTATCAAGAGTTCCTATTGCTTAGTGCTATTTTAGTTCTGCATTTAATATACTTGACAGGAGTTTGTTATTCTTAGGTTTAAAATGAGGACTTTGTACATTGTTCAATGAATCAATGTGTTTTCAAATCCTGTCACTATTGAAACAGCTATGGGATCTTTAAAACATATCCAGTGAATCTTTAATTACACGCTTGAGGACTTCCACGCCAGAGTCCTACAAACGACCCACACATGCTAGTGCAGTACTCAAGTCTATTCAACTTTATTTTCCTTCTGTTTAGATCTCCCACTACATTTCGTTGTGTCTGTACTCTGCACAATGACAATAAAGTTAAATCTAATCTAATTTTCCACATTTCAAACACGCATGCAAGTGAAGCACTCATTGTGCTTCACATGAAGCCGCCTAGCGGTTCACCCCGTGGTGCCGATGCGTTACAGAACCCCCAGCCCCCATCAGACAGTGACCTAGTCACCGCATGGGGTGCACAGCGGCCGCCCTGCACGCGCTCAGACAGGCCTCTGCTAATCTGGCACAATTGGGTTTAGTTCTTAACAACTGGCTTTTCAGGCCAGGGATTAATTCATCAAGAGTAGCAGCAGCTCCCAGGCATATTGCCCTCACCCACAATGGGTTCTGTGGTCCCAACAATTCAGCGGAGATGAAAGTTAAAACTATTTATAACCCAGTTATAAAACAATCATGAACGTATTAAGCTGCTTGCCAAATGTATCCTTCTAATCCCCCACTGTCGCTAAAATATTTATCCAGTTTTGGTATGAAAATCCCAAAACAAACAGTGATGACAATGACCTTTGTAATCCACCAGCTGTTTCAGGCTATGAATTACTTTTATTAAGAGGTTAATTAGGAGATTTAGACACTGAGACATTTAACAGCAGGTACGATTCCCACAGGTACACGCTTATTATACTGTCGTTTATTTTTTTCATTTTAACCCCGCTTTTATTTTTATTCAGTTTTTTAGGTTGGTTCCAGTTTAAATTTCCTCAGGTCTAATCGGTTCCTTACCGGGGTGTTTAACGGCCTAATCGCATCAGACAGAAGCAGCAGGGGGTGGCCTTAAAATAGGGCCTTCCAGCCAGGTGGCCTCAGACTAAAACCTGTCACACAGGCCCACAGCGCAGCCTCAGCACCTGTCCGGCCACAGGCAGGGTTAGGGTTAGAGGTCCTCGCAGCAGACCTGCTCGCTCATCAGCTCAGGGCATCTGGATGGAAACATGAAGCGCGTTCAGTGGAAGCTCTCGTGTGGATTTCAGAGGATTTGCTTCATAAGTCCTTCCGTTTTGTGTGCATTCAGTTGTATTCTTGATTTCATGGCCTAATCTATGAAACAACAACACAGGGGTTATGAAGCTTTGAGAGGAATTTACCGTCTCACCAAGTCAGGCATCTCGCCATCCTTGGCCTTTAAAATAAATGTACTATTATTATTATTATTATTACTTAATACTGTATCATGATCCACCAAAACGCCCGTCATGCTGTTAACATCCATGCATTCAACGCAAATGTAATACAATACAGAGAACATAATAGCTACAACAGATTAATATTAAAGTCTAAGTAGTAGTAGTAACATATATTGGCGTTAACCCTCGTATTTGTACTAGCAATACAAACTAGTGTGCCATCCCTGTCATGCAGTACCATAGCCTTCCCTAGAATATATGTGGATATGTGCACCCCTAAATGTCACCCAAATTGTGTATGTTTATTTCCTACCAATCTGTGTTAATAGATTACATTCCAACTTATAATGGGTAATATGGGTTTGGTAAAATCATGTACACCGTACATTAGTGTTACTGTGTGTGTGTGTGTGTGTGTGTGTGTGTGTGTGTGTGTGTGCGTGCGTGCGTGCGTGCATGCGTGCGTGCGTGCGTGTGTTTTAACATACTCGGTAGTCGGTAGCCCCTTCTTTCTGTGATTATCTACTCTGTTTGCCATATTGTGTGTGTGTGTGTGTGTGTGCGTGCGTGCGCATACGTTTCATTTTGTGACCTATGCAGTCCGTGCACCCCGATGCGCAGACGGTGCTCCCTACCCCAACCCCCCCCCCCCGCTGTCTGCTGACACCACGCCCGTGCTAACTGTGCGTTGCTCCTCCAGACGAGCGGCAGGGCACCCTGCGGCTCAGCAACCTGACCAAGGGGATGTCGGGGAAGTACGTGTGCCGGGCCAGCAACACGGCGGGCTCCGAGAGCTGCTCCGTCAGCCTGGACGTCATCAGCCGTACGTAGCCCCTTCAAACTCTACAGCTTTATACGTCACACGTGAACGCACCGGGAGACACTGAGGCGGCCAACTCTGCAGACCTTGTGTGGTGCAAGACGGAAAAAGTACAAAAGAATAAGAAATATGTTCAATTAATTAACTAATAATAACATGTGTGAAACATTTGTGCAAGATTCATGCACACTGTGCAAATAAACAGTTTTACAGAAGGAGAGTCGATGACCTAAACGCCACAGCGACGACTCAGAGTTCTGGCACTTATTGTGTTTCCGTGTCTGTTTCCCTACAAGCTTCTAACACGGGCGTGATCACCGCGGCAACCCTGGGATCGGTCGTGGGATTGGTGGCCATGGTGCTCTTCCTCATCTTCATACTCAGGAGGAGGCGGGACACGGAGGAAGAGATGGCCAATGAGATCAAGTGAGACACAAGTTGTACTGGTCTGGGTGGATCTGAGCAGCAATCCCACTATCCAGTTCAGCTAAACTAATTGTTAATGAATAACTCCATGAAGCAGGGTGCCGATTATGAATGTTTACTCAAATTCAAAGAGTGAAACTGAAACACAAATGTAAAAATATATATATCAGTTACGAAACTGGATGCACTAAAAATACAAATACACAATATAACATATTGCAATAACTAAGTGCACAAAGGTTGGAGCTTTGCTGTATCACTTGTGGTGACTCGCTATCGCTGTGGCGTGGATCAGGTAAGTAACACACAACTGTGAAAGGTTTAGGCCGTACTCAGCGTTTATTGCAAGGTTCAGCAACACAATAAAGCACTACTAGGGTCTCCGTGAGCCTCTAGTCCCTCTGGCCTCCCGATGTCTGTTCCTGGGCTCCCTTTTAAGATGGCTCCCAGGTCTCGGTCTCTTCCTTCTCAGGTGTCTCCAATCGCGCTGATTGGAGAGAGAGACGCTCTGCTCTCTGCTGCCGACAAGTGGGTGGCGGCGGTATACGCCGTCCACCACTACACCTTGGACCCGCCTGGGCCGAGGTGTAAGGGGCGGGATGCCACACACTCCACAGACAATAAACAGATAGGGAAAACATAGCTAGTGCTTTATAAAGTGGTACAAATCGACCATCCAATAACCAAAACAATGCTGCTGATGCGTAGCTAAGGACCTAACAAGCTACAGTACTTACAAACATTGCGATTATACAGCTAGCAAGACGAGGATGGTGGAAGATATGATTTTTAGTGTTAAGGTAACTAAGTAGGCATTGGAATCACTTCCTGAATAGCCACTTCCGGTTTGACCGGAAGTACTAACAAATAAGGCGACTCGATAAAATAAAAGCCACAGCTTAAAAAAGAATAGGGTCCAGAACACAAGTCATTGGTTTATTCATGACATGGATTACTATTTAGTTATTTAGTGTTCTTATCCAAAGTGACTTAGAGTGAGTAAGGAGTCTTAAGGAGCAGGTATCTTATCCAAAGTGACTTAGAGTGAGTAAGGAGTCTTAAGGAGCAGGTATCTTATCCAAAGTGACTTAGAGTGAGTAAGGAGTCTTAAGGAGCAGGTATCTTATCCAAAGTGACTTAGAGTGAGTAAGGAGTCTTAAGGAGCAGGTATCTTATCCAAAGTGACTTTAAGTGGGTAAGGAGTCTAGGAGGTAAGGTAAGGAGCAGGTAGGTTTCGGCATCCAGCCCAAGGATGCCTACAGGTAGTCTACCAGCTACACTACACCCGTCCCCATTCCACCTCTCCGTCTATTCCAGCGTTTCTGCTCTGTGACCGAGCGGCTCTTAACGGCGGCGGCGGCTCTGTTCACAGGGAGGACGCCCAGGCGCCCAAGCGCGTCTCGTGGGCCAAGAGCAACACAGGCTCCGACGCGGCGTCCAAGAACGGAACGCTGTCCTCCATCGCCACCACCCCCCAGCCCCGGGACCCCCACCCGCCGGCCTTCCACTACCCCTACGCCCCCGTGCCCACCTCCGACGCCGGCTCCGTGGTGCACGCCTACCAGCTGCGGCCCGGGGACGCCGGCACGCTGCAGGGCCTCCCGGGCTACAACGGCGGCGCCGGCACCCCGTCGGGCAAGCTGAAGCGGCCGCCGCCCAGAGCCAACGGGGTGCCGCCGCACGCCCCCCGGAGCCCCGCCCCCCCCGGCGCCCCGCCCCCCAACAACAACAACAACAGGACAGACAACGGGGCCCAGCCTCAGGTGCCCCACCCGGCCACGCCCAAGACCGCCACCCTGATGCGCAAGGGTGGGGTCACGGTCACGGTGCCGGCGCAGAGCCAGGCGGGCTCGCTGGTGTAGACAGACACGCGCGGAGGGGTGTGGTGAGGGTGCGGACGCTGCCTTGGGATTGGAGGGGAGAGAGGGGTGGGGCTTACGGTCTCGTTGGGAGGAGCTTGTTTCACTGTTGGATTCTGTTTGCGTTCAACGTCGCAGAGACTTAACGTTTGTGTTGAGTCGACTTTAAAGGCGTTTCTAATCTGTTTTGTTTGTATGTTGTTTTGGGACGGTGCACTCAGCTGGAGCTGAAGTATTATTCATTTATAACCTTTGTGAGAAGAACTTCTGACTTTATTCAGAGCTTCTGCCTGTTGAGGTCAAATTCCAATCGTTACCGGTACAAGAGTTGATTTAAGGTATTCTCCGGTGAGCCATATATACACGATAGTTCTCATGTGACTTACGGTAATTTGATGATGTGTTCTGCCAGAAGTGTAGTGAGATTTTTATACCTATATATAAATATAAACCAGGTGTGCAGTGATGCTCCAATGTTCTCAGGCGAACTGTCTCTTGTTCAGAGTTCTTAAATAATGAAATGCAGCTGAAACTACAATTCAGGTTTGTTCCATCATGTTGGTCCTCTTTGAAGATCGAGATACTCAACATAGTGTAGGAGGCCTACCGGTTCCTACCTAACGGTCCCCTTTCTGGAATCATCGTTTCAGTTCACGTTGAATGGGGAGCCCCTATCGATATAAAGTCGTTACTCCCATCATGGTTATTGGAATGGAAGAAGATATTTACATATTAACATTAGCTGCTTTCACATATGACCTCTGTCTTTTCTCCGCATTTGTGGAGCAGGAGGTTCAACCGTGAGGGTCATTCACACATTCACAGACATCAGTAGAATCTCCGGATGGTTTAGGGGGGCGGGCTTGCAAGGGGCAGGGATATGACGTAGGGTCTAAATTCTCAAGAGGCGGGACATGACGTAGTATAATTGCGGCCGCTGTCACGTTGGTTTGTTGTTGTTTGACCGCAGACAGCATGGAAGCAGAACACTCGCAGTGAGCAGAACTCACTGCAATCTTCTTAACTGTTGTTGCAGTGATACATCAGATATTTTGTTGCATCCACAACATCCGAGGCATCGATGAAAGATTGGAGCATGAGTTAAAAACCAATAGCAGGAACGATGAAGAAGAAAGGCGTTGCGAACGACTGCGTTACCGGAGAAAGAGATCATTAATAAGCCTTATCATGGGCAAAAGCGCCGGTATTCGTAACCTCTTCTTTAAGTTATGCCTTAACATCTCGCCAGTGGCCCCTGCATCTCGCGTTGGTAAGGTTGGTCTGAAGCCCTCGTAAAACCTTCTTAGCTCTACCGGAGTGATGATTCAGCTCCTGAAGTCTCCGCCACTCTACAGTAACCTTTAGAAATCCCCGTTGCGCATGTTCATTCCAAGTTCGCGTCCGTAGCCAATTGAGACCAAATGAAACTGCATGTTTGAATTGAGTATATTGTCTCGGCTGTTCTTTATTTTGGGCCGTGGGTACAGCAGGCAAGGTCAGCTCGACTCGCTTCCAATAATTTCAAAAACTCACAACTTCAAACAATTTTATTTATTTTACAATTCAAAAATGAACAAAACTGTCTTCTAAATTAAGGAAATTATACTGGGAAACGAATAAACCATTATAAGCAACGAGTGAACTTGATAAGCGTTCAAAGTACTTTTTTCAACCACCGCCTCTTTCCCTTGACATTTAGTTTTCACCTGACATATGCAACAGATGTTTAAGGCAACCTGGTCGTACAGGAATCCGTGAAATGTCGGTCTACGTCCCGTAGGAGACCACACGGGGATGGATAATGAGCGTTGTTTAATTAAATTACAATGGGGATTTTTGACTTTGTTGCCTTTATTGGAGCCAGTCCTCACTTTATGGGAGTTCAGCTCCCTCTGGCTCCCACGTAATTCAAACACAGGTCGGTCCAGTTGGACCGCCTGTCTGTCCCGGTCCTCCCGCATTTCTTGCCGTATGCGGTCGTCCCGCTCCCGGTTCTCTAGGACCCTCAGACGTTCCCTTTCCTCCATCCTGCGGTCCAGTTCTGCCAACTGTTGGGTCGCTTCAGCCGCTGACCCAGCGCGTGCCCTCTTTGTCCCATACGGTCTTACATTACTGCATCTTTCGCAATGCCCTTCATATGTGCGATCACTGCACTGTCGGCCCTCAAAGTAAGCAGCTGAAACACCTCCTTGTCTTTCCAGGCCATTCTCGTTTTGAGTCGTATGTCTCCTTGCCTCTCCTATATATGCAGCCTGCTCCTGGCGTGTTTTTTGTTCCCGCCATAGGGCGTGTTCCTGCCGTAGTGACGCTTGAAAGCGTCATCAACACGCCCACTGAAGTACGAAATGCCGTCATTCTACTGCTCATTCACATATAAGGTAATTAGCATTTCCTCCGGAGAACATACTTCCTCGGGTCATTCACATATACGGCACGTCCGTAGAATCTACGGAGAATAGACGGATGCACGTCCATATGTGAAAGCAGCTATAGTGTAGGAGGCCTACCGGTTCCTACCCCTTTCTGGAATCATTGTTTCAGTTCACATTGAATGGGGATCCCCTATCGATATAAAGTCCTTATGCCCATCATGGTTATTGGAAGAAGATATTTACATATTGACAATGTTGAGGTTGGTTGGATATTTTGTAAATGCCATTTGGAGCATTGGCCCCGTTTTGTTAATAAAAAATGTTATCAAATGTTTTCTTTCAATGTTTTACTAAAGGTCAACTTTTGTATATACATTTGCTTCTTTGTCTAACAATTATTAAACAAAACATTATTTGGAATGGTTGGAAAAATAAGTATTAGGAAAACGTCACAAATTTGTATAGTATTCACATATTTATTTTGGAGTGAGGCAACGTTTCAAAAATAAACTATACATAATCTCATAAACTACCTAAAAGTCTGCTTACAGTAATATAACATGTAACAGGAGGTCTCAAAGTAAACCCAAACAAGGGTAAAGTTGATCAAAGTACACTTCAGGGTAAAATCATGAGTTTTCCAGCACGAAAATGCACAAAAATGCGGAAATGTATCCCACAGAGAGCTTTTTGAAGATATTTGAGGTAACATGTAGTATCTTCTGGATAGGTACATCAGAGTTGTGCATATGGTTCTGTCAAAACACAGACCATCTTATAAACCATACAATTATAAAGTCATATTTCGCTCAGCAGATTCCTCGACACGATCATCCTCATCACCTCGTTTGTCCCTGAAAGAAAAGTTCAATAAATAGATAATTGTGGTTACAAATCGTAGCCAGCAAAAAAAATAAATTCCTTGAATTCCTGGGTAGCGAAATCACGAATCCTACTACGGCCACACCAATATCCCGAAAAGACACGCCCGCCTCTATTTCTGATTGGTCCGTCACCCCTATCTTTGATTTCACTGTATGGATTCGACTACCGCACTATTACTGGCTTGATATTAGTTGCTATGGTTAGGGTTAGGGGTTAGGGTTAGGGTTAGGGGTTAGGGGTTAGGGTTAGGGCTCTTCTGTGACGCTCTTGAATGCTCACAGCGAGGGTACCGTAGAGTTCTAAAGCGTCCAGTTGAGTAGCATGCAACCCGGCCAATCACAGACAGAGTAGGGAGGGTCTTGGCGTGGCCATAGTAGGATTCGTAAATACGCTCCCGGGTATGGGGGTGTCCGGTCGCTCACCCTCCAGGATCTGATGCACTCGGATGTCCCGGACAAACTGCTGCACGGCGTAGTCCTTCAGGTAGCCGTAGCCGCCGTGCATCTGCAGCGCTTGGTTGCAGATCTGAATGACAAGAAAAACAACGTTTAGATATTCACACATTGACACTGTTGAGGCTGGTTGGAAGTTTTGTAAAATGTCATTTGGAGCGTTGGCCCAGTTAAAAAGAAAAAAAAAAAAAGGGATTGAATGTTTTCTTTCCATGTTTTGCTTAAGGTCAACTTTTGTAATTACTTTTATATATATATATATATATATATATATATATATAAGCATCGACAAACATTGCTGCAAAAGTGCTGCAAGAATGACTTCAAAACCAACGCAACCAAACTGGACAGAGTAGCTATAAGATTCCGTGAATGGGCTTCTTTGAGAGAGAGACAGAACGAGAGAGACATAGAGCGAGAGACAGAGCGAGAGACAGAGCGAGATGAGACATAGAGCGAGAGACAGGGCGAGAGAGACATAGAGCGAGAGACATAGAGCGAGAGGCAGCACAAGAGACAGAGCGAGAGACAGAACGAGAGAGACATAGAGCGAGAGACAGAGCGAGAGAGACATAAGAGCGAGAGACAGGGCGAGAGAGACAGAGCGAGAGAGACATAGAGCGAGAGACAGGGCGAGAGAGACATAGAGCGAGAGACATAGAGCGAGAGGCAGCACAAGAGACAGAGCGAGAGACAGAACGAGAGAGACATAGAGCGAGAGACAGAGCGAGAGAGACATAGAGCGAGAGACAGGGCGAGAGAGACAGAGCGAGAGAGACATAGAGCGAGAGACAGGGCGAGAGAGACATAGAGCGAGAGACATAGAGTGAGAGGCAGCACAAGAGACAGAGCGAGAGACAGAATGAGAGAGAAAGAGCGAGAGACAGAACAATAGAGCGAGTGACACAGAACGAGAGGCATAGAAAGAGAGAGCCATAATAGAGCGAAAGTGTGTGTGTGTGTGTGTGTCTGTGTGTATTTGTGTGCGTACGTCAAAGCACTGGTCGGTGGCGAAGAGCTTGGCCATGGCACAGAGGGCGGAGGCGTCGGGGCGGCCGTCCTGCAGCGCCGCCGCCGCCGCCCGGACCAGCAGGCGGGACGCCACCAGCTGGGTGCCCATCTCCGCCAGCTTGAACTGGAGGAACTGGGAACAGGCCACCGCACCGGTCAACACACCTGTTGTTACCATTTTTTTTTTTTTAATCACACCGACACGCGAGAGACTATTTATAAACCCTCGTGGAGAATTTAAAAAAAAAAGGTTCGATACGGCAGCCTTACGACATGAAGGGAGTCAAAGGCTGACAACAAAAAAAACACACTCCTCAACATTCCCTCTTCTTCCTCCTCTCTCCAAACCCCTCAGAACGCGAGGCTGGCGTCCTGACAGTCAAAGGTCGGTTTCTCTACATCGCTGAAGAGCCGCAGCGGGGAGCTCGTACCGGTGAAGCCCTGAAGTGAGTTTCTGTCAGAGC
The DNA here is from genome assembly GCF_964030765.1 of Micromesistius poutassou. Lineage (NCBI taxonomy): Eukaryota > Metazoa > Chordata > Actinopteri > Gadiformes > Gadidae > Micromesistius > Micromesistius poutassou. The sequence goes on along the minus strand of NC_140274.1, from coordinate 4,014,840 downwards.
ACATTTCAGGGCCAAAAACCGGAATGATTTTAAGTTTGTCCGATTTCAATGACAGCTCAGACCGGGTCCTGGGTGCGGCTGAAGAGCAGCTCCTCACCTGGTTGTTGGAGAGGGTCTCCCCGAACTGCTTGCGGACCAGGAGGTGGTCTCTGGCCAGCTGCACCGAGGCGTGGGCGGCGCCCAGCGAGCAGGAGGCTGAGAGTGACAGGAGAGACTTGACTAGCAGGGGATGAAGACATCACTCACACACACACACACACTGAGAGCAGGAGGCCAGAAGGTGTCCACGCACACACGCACACACACACACAGGGTTCCCACTGGAACTCATTAAAAACGAGTGGAAATGTGACACTATTATATAGTCTATATGGATATAGGGCAATCCTGTTGCTGTTACATTACCTCAAGGAAATAGGACTCCCATGACTAAATGTGCTTTCATAGTCATAGATGTCAAAGATCTGTGTTTTGTTTCTTAAATACTTAAAACTAACCCCAACCCTAATTCTTAATAACACAAAATGTGTCAATGGCAATACTGGAATAGAATACGATTACAATACAATAATGGAAAAAACCCTGTGCTTATGAATACCAGTCACATTTCAGGTCTCATTCTGAATTCTGTTGCCACAGCGCTGCAACTGCAGCGAGGACTCGCTCTCCCCATGTCCCCAGGAACTCATCCGTCTTGTCGATTTTGGGAGGTTGTCCTCAAATCATCTTTCAAACTCATTTCTCAAATCCCAAATGCCCAACATCAGATGTCACTGCAGACTGCATGAAATGTAAAGTAGACATCTGCACGCCAGTGGGAAGATGTCCTTGTAGAATACAAATAGAGCTTTTTTTAGAGATTTGAAGTTGTCTTAGGTCCGTCAAATTTGTTATATTTAAATGTCGTAATAGGAATCTTTTTAACATGTTACATTGTCTTTAAAAGTTAGACATTTGAGAGAGATTGAGGTGTTGAAAAAATGCCCTGTGATTTATAGCATTTCATGTTTAATTGACATCAATTTAAAAAAAAGACCCAACCCTGTTTTCCTGTGTACAAATGACCAAATTGAGTGCCATGGACAAGAAAAGCACATGAAAGGCATTTCAAAAATGTCCACTCAACTCACCGATATTGATCCTGCCTCCATTGAGGCCTCTCATGGCGATGTTGAAGCCCTGTCCTTCCATGCCGAGCCGATTGGCCACTGGAACGGCACAATCTTCAAATATCACGGCTCGGGTTGGCTGGGAGTTCCACCCCATCTGCAACATGTAACACAGATGACATTAATTCGATGAAAGGTATCAATTCTAGGTCAACGAAATGGATTCATACTGCCACCTAGTGGACACCAACACACATTGAGGAAAAATACATAAAATACCAACGTTTTTATTTTGCGTCTTTAAAATTGCAATTATTATACATACAAATAAAAAAATATATATATACAAAAAATATATTCACCAACTGCATAACAAACTTTGTACTTTGCAGTGTTTCTACACACCTTGCTCTCCTTCTTGCCAAAGCTCAGCCCTGGAGTCCCCTTCTCCACCACCACGCAGGAGATGCCTTTGGGTCCTTTGCCCCCAGTGCGACACATGACCACGTAGACGTCCGTGTCCCCGCCCCCGCTGATGAAGGCCTAGAGACAAGAGAGAGAGAGAGAGAGGGGGGACAGCGGGGACAGCCTTTGAGTCCCGGCCCTGATGACCCAGGTCTGGTGAGCCTCTCAGAGAGGCAGAACGGGAGAGGCAGCGGTACCTTGGAGCCGTTTAGGACGTAGTGGTCGCCCTTCAGCACGGCAGAGGTCGCAAGAGAGGCAGCATCACTGCCACTTCCTGACAAATAGAAATAAAAAGATTAACAATAAGTACGATACTAAAATGGCTTTAGAAAATTGAGTCATTATTGTGTACGGTCTTTAGTAATTAGTGAGATGGTGTAGGACAGGGATGCCAGGATGAAATTGGACAGGGGGCCAGATTTTTTTCAAGTGAGACCTCAGGGGGCCGGATTACACTTTCGGACTGAAAAGGCCAAACACTGACTCAACACATGGATAGGTAGGCTATTTGAAATTATTCATGAAGGCCTACACATCAAAAATAAATTGCATTGATACCAAAATAGCCTCACAATGAGGCCTACAATTACATCGCCTAAAGCAGGACACAGTTACACTCTAAAAACGTAACATTTTCCTATCCATGCAAGTAGCCTAAATTTATAAATTAGAAATGCAGCAAAATAGACTAGGTGCCAACAAAACACATTTCCTCCAGTAGGAATTAGTAAAACAAAAAGGTTCGTGAAAAAATAGCCAAATATGAGCTATCTAAAAACATTAAATGGGCTCAACAACAGATGAGGCACATTAACTTTGCCAGTCATCACCAGTCAACCCCAACCCATATTTCCACACACCCATATGCCTATAACACTAGCCTACACAGGCTATCAGTCAACCCCAACCCCTTTTATTCCCTCCCACCCATATCACACTGAATTATGATAAATGGGGAGACCAGCCTCCTTCAGCTACATTTTACTTGTCGAAGCCAGACACATTTTAACTTTCACCAGCTTGTCCATATCGGGGGACAGTTTCTGGGCAGTGGCTATTTTCATAACATTCAGATGTCCGTGCGTCAGGCGATTGCGCACTTGCGATTCATTAATATTCATCACGGAAAAGGCCTGCTCACATAAATATGTTGTCCCAAACATACAAAGTATTTTACCTGCAAAGGCTGTGAGCATTGGGTACTGTGGTGGCAAGGATTGATGGAATGATTCGATTGCAACAGATGCGTAGTTATCCTTCAACGGTGCGCAACACTGCAGTTCTATCAGTTCCATTTGGATCGCCTCTGGGACCTCGGAAGCGTCAATCGTGAATGGAGAGCGAAAAAGCGCAAAGTCCAATTCAGTAAAAACCGTGAATCGATTGTCAAACTCATGCCTGAGTCCGGAAAGCAACTTTACGTACTTGTCCATACTCTGATGATTGACAGGCTGAGATCTTAGACAGGGGAAGTGGGCTGCATTGCGCTTGGAGAGCTGCATCTTCCATAACGCCAGTTTACTTTGAAAAGCACGAACACTATCATAATACTCTGTGACGAGTTTGTTGCGGCCCTGCATAGTAACATTCAACACATTTAGGTGTTCCGTAATGTCCACTAAAAAGGCAAGATCCCTGGTCCATTCTGGGTGGTCCAATTCCACCACAGGCTTCCCTTTACCCTGCATGAACTCGGCTATCTCTGTGTGTAATTTGTAGAAATGTTTGAGCACTGCGCCTCGGCTTAACCAACGCGTGTGATAGGGAAGGCCATGATAAATGTCGCAGCAACAGCAGCAACAGACCAACTATAAAAATAAAAATAAAAATATATATTTTCCCCTTATCACCCGCGGGCCGAATGTGACGTACAGTCGGGACCGGCCCGCAGGCCGTAACCCTGGCATCCCTGGTGTAGGAGGTGTATGTGTGTGAAATCAATCAACTGAGTTTTTATGTTGAGGCAGCCCCCCCTGCTGGCAGAAGAGAAGGTTTGCAGCATGTTGAACACGGTAATAGCAAGCAGGAGTTCAAGCTCAGGAACTCTTTGTTTGTAATCAGATTCCGATTTTTTTTTTTTGTGTATCCAAAAAACCCCGTAAATGTCCATTTTTCTTTGCATGCTTAGACTATAAACATTAGACCTGCATGGGACAACAGACAGTGGAAACTCAATGAGTGGAGTGACACATTGTTCCTAAACCTGTGAGGGTCTCCAGTGCAGTGGAGTCACACATCACAGGACTCACCAGGTTCAGTGAGACAGTAGGAGGCAAACTTCTCCATCAAACACAGATCCGGACAGAACCTCTCCCTCTGCTCCGCGTTCCCGAACGTGTCGATCATCCAGGCACACATGCTGCGGATGATTAATATAATTAACTAGACTTAATAATATCCGCAGGAAAAACACTCTGCACTCTGTGATAGCAAAGACACACAGCAAGTTACACTGCCATCAAAGCATTTGGGACTCAAATATCTGAATAACAACAACATATCTACTCTGTGTGAATCACCATGTAAACCACAGAAGAGTTATAAAGCAATTCTCTAAAACAGAGCACGAAATCCAGGTTGTTAAGACACACGGCAACAAACCCAGTAGCCGCTTGCACAGGACAGCATCGTCACTCGTCACAGCCCCGTGTCACAGAATAAATGAAACCTCAGCAACATGCCACACCACCACAAAACACAATCCATCAGGCGCTACTCTGGCCCGGCCCGTTCAGAGGGCCCCGGCCGGCCCCCAGAGGGCCCCTTACTTGTGGATGCTGATGTAAGCGGTGGTGCTGACGCAGCCCGTGGACAGTGCCTCGAAGATGACCGAGGTGTCCAGGCGGGACAGGCCCGAGCCGCCCACGTCAGGCTGGACGTAGATCCCCCCGAAGCCCAGCTGGGCCGCCTTCCTCATCGTGTCCACAGGGAAGAGTTCCTTCGTTCAGAGAGGACCCAAAACAAAACAAAACAAACACAAGGCAGCTCGTTAGGAGCTCGTTAGGAGCTCGTTAGGCTGCCCAGTCCTCTCATTGGACGGTCTTAAAGACTCCCTGAGTAGCTTGCGCACACATTTAGATTACATTATTTACATCACCATTAGGGCATTTAGCAGACACTTTTATCTACACGACTTACTATAAGTACATTTGTCAGAAGAAAGAGAAACACATCGCTGTCCGTCCAGTAAGTTCATAGAACCAAGTGCCGAGCATCAACAATCACTAGGTCAACCCATTCCCCGTGATCAACAAAGATGGCTAGGATAAGACGCTACACAATGACAAGTACTATTTTTAAAGTGCTAGGACGTACAACATACAATAAGTGTGTACATTAAGTGCCAGGACGTACAACATACAATAAGTGCGTGAGAGGGGTGTGGGAGGGGGGGGGTGGTAAGGGGGGAGGCTATGCAGAGTCTAGGTGAACTCTGAAGAAATTTGTCTTGAATCAAGCCGCCTGTATGCTACCGCCTGGATGAGACAGCGTGACACCATGTGACCACCGTTGGAAGGCCCGGCGGCCTTGCTCTGGCGTCGTACCTTCTGGTCCCACTCGGCCATGTGTGGAGCCATTTCGTTGGCGGCGAAGTCGAAGGCCATCTTCTGGAACTCCTTCTGCTCATCAGTGAGGCCATGAGAGGCTGTCAGGAGAGAGATGAGGAAGGACAGAGCAACAAATGATGCATCTTGATTCATAGTAGCTTCTAGGCTCCAACACCACCATCCGGGGCGGCATGTGGCCCAGGAGTTAGAGTGGGATGGCTGGTCACCGGAAGGTTGCTAGTTTCAGTTTTCCCCGGCTCCTCCTAGCTCGAGTGTCGAGGTGTCCCTGAGCGAGACGCCCTCACCCTAACTGCTCCCGACGAGCTGGTTTGTCGCCCTGCATGGCTGACACCACCGTCGGTGTGTGAATGAATGGGTAAATGTTAGGCAATATTGTAAAATACTTTGAGTGGCCACTGGTTAGAAAAGCACTACATAAATGCTGTCCATTTACATCCCCAGTCTACCTGCAAGCAGCATCCAAAATAAACCTTTTATTTGTATGTTTCACCTCCTACAGTGGAAATATCCACCGGCAAAGCATTTTTTTTTGTTATATGAAACCCTGAATTTTACCTGCCAAGTGGTCAGATCTGTCTGACATTGGCTGATGGCAGGTGGTCATTTTCGACTCTGCCTGCAGACATCCCCTGAGCAGGACTTCCAACCTGTCCATGGAGTCGTTCATTTATTCTCCTGCCTGCAAACCTGTGAATGATGTGTGACTGCCTGACCTGATCGGAGTCAAACTTGTTGAATAAAACCCCTTTATAAGTGTGTGCACAAAGCGTCTTCAGAGATGCACTTCGGGGAACCACCACCAATGAGAATCAGGTACATGACGGTACTGCAGCATTATATACCAACACTATTATATGGCCACTGTTTACTTTTGCACTCACAATTATGTTTTAGAAACACACTGTACAGCAACACAGTTTAAGTGTGTTGGTTACCCTTACCCTTCTGTTTGTATGTGTGTGTATGTGCTGTGCCCTTTGGCATCATGATCGGATCCATCGCAGACAGAACCCATGACAACAACATGAATGACATTGGCGGTCGTTGGACTTACGGTCGACGCAGGAAGATATCCGGCGATGCTGAAGGTTCCTGATGAAGCGATGACTGCTCCCGATGCAGGAGCCGAGTCTCGCTGCGTTTGATAACACTCTGGAGGCAGCCATTGTGGACCAGGTTATGTCTCAGCGAGGGATGCTGGGAGATGTAGTTCAGATCAGTCATCAGTGTTTGTCAGGAAGAGGTTTGACGTAGAGAGAAAATTTCAGAAAGTTTATTTTACTGAACTGCTTGCGGACCAGGAGGTGGTCTTTTACTTTTATTTTTTTTAGTCTTTTTGAAGACGCAATTTATGCTAAAATTGTTAAAATAAAATAGTATAGTATATAAAAAAGTATATAATCTGACAAAAATAACCTGTATTTTACAAACCATATGGCTACAATATAACTCAACAAATACATTCAAGAAAAAATAGACACACATACACATAGGCTACAATATTTATACTGTTTCAATTGATTTACTGTTGCTTTAATCTCAGTCCAAGTAACATTACGATTTTTTCCCTCTAAATGAATAATTTAACCAATCAACGCTTTGAATAAATGTTATATATCTAACCAAAGTAATGTTATACATAAGCCTTCCTAGAATAAATGACAGAACTGTCTGTTTTGTTGTTGTCTTTTCTAATTGGTCGTGGGAAGCTGAGCAATCAAGGGCCTGCCCCACGTCACGTGACACAATCACGTGACGATATGTTGGTCCACGCGGGATGAGGCTGTGATTGAATCTACACGGACCGTCCTCCTCTCCACGGTATGACCCGACGTCTGTAGTACCAAACACTTATCTCATTCGTATTTTGTCAACTGTATATATTAAGCACATACTCGGACACTGTAATGGGAGCTTAACCTCTTTATAGCTAAACTGCACCAATATGAATGTTTTCTGTGTATTGGGGCTTATATTATTTAAGGTTGCCCATATCTATATAGAAGAATACTGTGTGCCATGTATCGTGCTTGGTGTATAATCTGAACGTAATGACTATATATCATACATCAAATGAATGTCAACTCTAGACGACACTTGATTTGTTAATAGATAACTATTCAGAAGTCTATTGTCGGCTGTAATGGTCCAACATGGACCTTTTCAAAACAAACAGGCTTGCTACTTGATATGTTGATATTCCGCCGTTGTCATTCATCATTTTGCCCAATTCTCGCTAACGTGACAGCGTCATCTTTCCGTCCTTAAGACTAAAATGGCACCGAAGAGAAGAACCAGAGCGAGTACAAGAGCCGCCGACCCCAGTGAGTAAATCCGCAGCGAACGACCCCCTACGGCCGTCCGTCACAGTGGAGTGATGGTGATGATGATGATGATGATGGTGGTGGTGATGCTGCTGCCTCCGCAACAGGTACAGATGACGTCAGTCCCAGCGACGACCACAGTCGAGTAGAGGTGGACGTGAAGAAGACGATCCGCGGTAAAAGATCGGCCCCTGATAGTTCGAAGAACAAAGCGAAGAGCGAACCCCCCAGCGTCCCTCTCTTCTCCCATTGGCTGATGAAGTCGGAGCCCGAGAGCCGGTTGGAGAACGGGATTGACGTGAAGGTACACGGGTTTGCTCCTCTGTGACCTCACCACCTCAATGATTGGATTAGTTCTAGTATAGTCTGTGCTGCCCGCCGCTTTATGTATTTCTGATTTCATTCCAATAAAGTTTGGGATTGAGGATTTGAAGGCTCTTCCCAATCAGACGGGATGCTGGGATGGTGTTCGCAATTATCAGGTAGTAGCTCTACACGTACAATAATAATGTTGACCTAAATGATGCATTCACTCCATGACATCCCTATAGCATGACATGTTAATCCTAATCCTAATGTTCGCTGTGACGATTGTGGTCTGGGCGGAGTCAGAGAAATAAATATACGTTTATGGCTTAGTGTATTCGTGTGTATGGTTTATACTCTATGGAAGTGTGTGTGTATTCTAGTGTACATGGCTTCTGTGTATGACATCTAGGCACGCAACTTCATGAGGGACATGAGAGAGGGGCATGTAGCGTTCTTCTACCACAGCAACTGCAAGGAGCCAGGCATCGCAGGATGCATGGAGGTGAGAGCACGGCCCTCACGTCAGGCCGTTCCAGCCGTTGGAAGCGTTCACTGCTTTAACGTGGCTTATGTTTGTTGCCTCTTCTAGATCGTGAAGGAGGCGTATGTGGACCACACTCAGTTTGACAAGAAAGATGTGCACTTTGATGCATCCAGCAAAGCAGATAACCCCAAATGGAGCATGGTTCATGATTGTTTTATGCATTTTTTTAATTTTTATTTTTTACACGTAATATGTTAAAAATCCAAATGAATAGTTATTTCCCTTCGTCCTCTTCTTTTGTGTGTAGGTTGACGTCCGGTATCAGCGGATGCTCCAGCGGTTCATTCCTCTGGCCGAGCTGAAGAAGTACCACCTGCAGCACAGTGCCGGCGGGGGGCCACTGAAGAGCATGGCTCTGTTCACCAGGGCCAGGCTCTCCGTCCAGCCCCTGACCCCTGGTACGTACCACCGCGCCCACACTCCTACACGCACGGGTCTGCTCATGTTCACTGGGGCTTTAGGAGACTAAAGTCAGTTAAGAGTTTATGATATTCTATTCTTCGGCAAGTTTCACTCATTGTTTTTTTATTATTTTTTTTTATTATTTTTGTTTTTGTTTTTTTACAGAGGAGTTTCAATTCATCTTAGACTTGGAGACTAAAGAGCCAATTTGAGAGTTTGGACCAGAACTCAACAGTCCAATTAATGTTTGTTCTTACTGAAAAATTGTTTTTTTTTTGTAATGAAGATTTTATAGCCAAGCACATTTAAATGTTATAACTACAATGTAAGTGTCAATAAATATTTACCTATATTCCTATTTACTCTAACATTTATTAAATCTCTTCTATTATGGAACCACCTCATCAATTTTACAGTCTAAAACACGGGCAGCACATTCACAGAGGACTGTATGAGGTACAAAGCATGCTCCCAAGTCATTTGGCATCAATTTATTTAGAGTTTTGTGGGACAAAGAATACATGATTAGTATTTAGCAAAAGAGAAAATCGATCTATTGTACTCCTTCCAGGTTAAAATACTAAAATATGGTAGCCAAGAGGATTTAATTTGCTAGGTACGATTAGGCACCACTTAAGTAGTCTCTAAATGTGGAAGATACAGAACACGAGAACATGATGAGGCCTTAAATACAAGCACATAGACACCCTCTTCTAACACCAGTGGAATGCTGAGGTAAAGCATGTCGATGGTCATTTTGTGGCACTATGCACTGCAAGGTCAATCACAAGCCATAGACGGGCACTCGGGAGCCGCCTGTGTACACTGCTCTTATGTACAAATCATAATGGATGGGATAATACTGAATCCCTTGGTTTAAAGGACAAGGGACTGAGAAAAACAAACGCGTTCCAGTTTTTTTTGTAGGACACAAAACAATATATAAGAGGAAACGATACATTTAGCGAGAAATAGCAGTGCAAAGTTATTGGATCTCTTGACCTTAAAACATTAGGAATGACGTTGATTAAATGTGGAATGTCTCAATTTCTTTTGACATTTTTTACAACTAAATCATTCAGACAAATGTGTAAGTTACATACAAATTAATTTACAGAACAGAACGTGTGTTAGAATGTGATGTGAGATGAAGAAAAGAAAACTGGTCACTTAAGGGTGAAAAGCATAATCTCAGACTTCACCCACAGGAAGCTGTAACAGATGATTAGTTTTCCCCCCAAAAAAACTAAACTAACAAGAACAAGACCTGCAACCCAAGCCACGTAAAATGGCTCATGCACTCCGCTTCTCTCAGTTGTTTTCCTCCATTGTTCACATACAGCCCGGGCCTCCCTTCACTCTCCCTACCCCCCCAAGCAGCCAAAACAAGCCAGACAGCTGGTAACACCTGGTACTGTGGTGGTGATGGTGATGGGGGAGGGGACCAGGCCGGCCCTCAGCCCACCAGACACCTCGGGTTCCACCGGGGGGCAGGGCTAGCCGCTCTCCTCCCTGGCCGCCTGCTCCAGTGCGCTCTCGGACGCGGCCGAGCCCTCGAACCTCTGGGCCCCGATGACGGCCTGCTGGGACATGCTCTTCCTCACCACGTCGCCCTTCCTCCACAGCGTGATCTCCTGGAGGACAGCGGGGCGACACAGAGTCAACCAGTGGACCGGTATCAAGCCCCCCGTCGGAAAAATGCTAAATCGTCAACATAGCTGTGTGGGCTTGGCTCAGGAGGTAGGGCGGGTTGACGTGTAAGCAGAAGGTTGCTATTTTAAAAACGGTTTGTCTATAAAGGCCAGTAAGGTAAACAGTTTTGTACCTGACAAGTTTCGGCTACCTTGCCTCTGCAGCCGTCATCAGAGGCGTCACGTGATGTTAGTGTGATGTGTTATATGGATTTATCCATCCCACCTGAGGTGGTGGGACGGCCACTAACATCACGTGACGCCTCTGATGAAGGCTGCAGAGGCAAGGTAGCCGAAACTTGTCAGGTACAAAACTGTTTACGTTACTGGCCTTTATAGACAAACCGTTTTTTTAAATATATATCAGTAGGCCGAATGAACCTCTTCAATATACTACGTAGAAGGTTGCTAGTTCGATCCCCGGCTCCTCCTAGAGTGTCGAGGTGTCCCTGAGCGAGACACCTCACCCAGACGAGCTGGCTGTCGCCTTGTGTGGTGGACTCCGCCAGTGTGTGAATGGTTGTGTGAATGGTTGTGTGAACCGTTGGAAGTCGCTTTGGATAAAAGCATCTGCTTAATACGCTAAATGTAAATGTAAAATAGTGATGCGAAACTTCAGCTTCTCCACAACCAACTTATTCCCAAAACTGTTTTATCGGATTACGTGCGGTTGCCAGTGCTAGGCACCGGTACCTGCTGTTTGAAGTAGCGCCTCTCTTCCTCGTCGATCAGAACCAGGTTCAGGTAGTAGCGCACAGAGAACTTCTTGTTGATGTCTCTCATGGTCGGCGTCATCTCGTAGCCGGCCAGGAACAACCGGATTGGGATGGACTCCCCTGGGATCGGTGACAGTCACAATAGAGAGCCACAGTCCATTACAGAGCGGATACAATGAAAAACTAAGTCTATCCTATAATATATGAATAGCTTCCATGGAATGAAAAGTTCTGTCGGTAAGATTTAAGGCAAGGCACCTTTATATAGCCCTTCTCATACACCAGGCAGACTCAAAGTGCTTCACGTGAAAACATCGTCATACAATAAAATGAAATAATAAATTAATTTAAGAGCTATTATTCAAGTGTAATTTGTGTATTCAAGTGTAAAAATTGCAGCTCTCTGAGAATATCTGTTCTGCTCGTTGACTGCGCCTGCCTCCGTATGAGTCAATCTATATTGATCCATCTATACAATCCATACACTCGCCGCTCATTTCTGACGTTTGTTTAGTTTTAAAACCCTGTTAAAATCTCTCTTCTGCTCTCTCTCTACAGCTCTTAAATCTTACCTACCAGCACCTGTAATCGTTAATCAACAAGTTAGGCGTCATCACCGACACACTGATGAAGAACTGACTGGTTTCTGTGCCGCTCACCTCTGACCGGCGCCCCGTCCATGATCTCGTACTTGGCGATGGTGTCGTTCTCGTGGTACACACTCGGCCCTGTGCCTGTGGTCTCACGCTTTATTATGTCTATCTCCATATGCTTGATCTTGATCCTCACCAGTAGGAAGTAGATCTTCCCCACGATCACATCTTTCAGATGATACCTGGGACGCCACAGAATACCAAAGCCGGTTAACGGAAATCTCAAAGAGCGCCTTCCCAATGTTTATACAATATACAGTAGTGATGATTATTATGACATACATTGAAACTGACACTCAAATATTGTTTGAAATGCTGGTCATTATGGTCTGCAAGTCATTTATGACTTGAATCTTAATTTTAGTGTTTCTTGAGACTCACTTGGATTTGTTGTACTCAAACTCAATATGGAGGCAGTCTTCAATCCCCACTTCCATCTTAATAGAGGAGTTGAGCTCTGGGTAAGTGCTCAAAGTGTGGACCACGATATCCATCTCTTTACTGATGTCGTTCAGTCTTCTGCTGACCGTGGCTCGTAGGAAGTACCTGTAGATAAAACCAACACAATCACATCAGTAGGTCTGCATGCACGTTGTGGGCAAATGGAATGTGTTGGGTTAAACATTTGACTATGTTGACTTTTGATCAACTGCCTTTCTCTTGTAGAGTAGGGTGACCAGACGTCCCGGTTTTGGACAGTCACGGTTTTGACGAAGTTGCGTGTCCCGAGTCCCGACGAAACCCTTTAGGCATGCTAAAATGTGCCGGTTTCCACTATGAAATGTCCCCTGTTGTCTGGTCTTATTATAGCCCGATCATTAACAAAAAAACACAGAAAGATTAAAGCATCCAGCGTATGATCTCAACAATGTGTGACGGCATACGCAACAGGGATGGTCGCACAGTGGAATGCAGCGCTGGGCCGAGATGTTTTGCGCATTTCAGGAGCAGGGAGTTTCCGTACAAAAATATATGTTTCATTTTACAGTTTGTTATGTGTATGCCTGGCACAAATGCTCCCGTTGAGCTTATCTTTTCCACAATGATCAATGCTTGGACTGAAGAGAGGAACCGCATGACCGTTCCCACCTTAAGGCGTTGCTTGTTACACGGGCCAATTTTGATGACATCTGTCCACAATTGCACAGTAGCAGGCTGTCAGCAAACAAATCGAGTTTTGGAGCAAATTCACTCCTCAAAAGAGCGTTTGTCACTGTGTTGAGGACATGTTTTCGGAGCTCTATGAGGTTGACATCACACACACACACACACACACACACACACTCACACTCACACTCACACTCTGCGCCCCACCCAAAAATTTAGTGTTGGAATTTAGCCTAAAATCTGCATCTATGACCTCACATGCACACACACTATGGTCACGAGCAAAGTGTCCCGGTTTTAGTTTCAGGAAATCTGGTCACCCTATTGTAGAGACACCATGGTGGAAAGTGAAATATAGTTAACAAGTGACAGATTAAGTGAAAGGTGTCAATGGTTGAAAACGGTGAACGTTTTGCTTCCTTCTCCGTACCTGAGCTTGACGTTCTGGCCCGTGTAGGACTCGTACGGCTTCTCAACGTGAGTGAACTCAAAGTCAAAGGTCTGGGACTGGGTGATCTCCCCGGGTCGGGCCAAGTCTTTGACCAGAGACACAAACTCATGATGGTTCCCTCTGTCGTAGTACAGCTCTGTGGACACAAGCAAATATTGCAAATCAAATCTCGGTTTTCAAACATTCCTGCTGTTTAGTATGAGGACCACAGGGGTGAGAGCACAATGTCAACAAGGAACAAGCACAGGAAACGTCAGGGGAAAAGGAAAGGTGCAAAACGCATGATCCACATCCACACACCTATCTGCCCAACAAACTCGATCTTGATCCCCTGGTGCTCCAGCCTCTTCCCGGGGTTCTTCAGGGTGACGTTCACCTTCCCACTCACCGTCTCCCCATCGTAGAACAGAAAGTACTTGTCCTTCTTCCCATCTTCTGTCTTGTGTTCAGCCTTCTTCCTCGTCTCGGCGTCATTCAACACCACATCGATTTCTGCACTTTGACCAAAACTAAAGAAACTCATTGTCCTCCCTCGCTGTTGCCTATATACACACGTCGGTATGCGCCTCTTATGGCCTCTGACTAGCCAGTCTGGATGGACTTGTTTGCAGAAGTATCTATCGCAGCTCTATGACCTTACTCCTGCAGAACGAGAGGACATACACTAACATAGACCACCTGTAGATGTAGAAGCTACCCTAGAGACCGGGTCAGACGTGCACTCAGCGGTCAACCAGGAGGAGATCAAGAGCCAAATCAGAAGAACATCTTCCCTACTTCCATGGTGGTGTCTCGGATGTCTCGGACGGGGGAGACTAGCGTCGACAGACAGAGGCGTGCGGATCCGGACGCCGTGCGTCCATCAGAGAGTCGACGACCCCGGTGGTTACATCGGTCAGGATGGGGAACTCTTGGCAGATTAACGCGATCTGTCGTGTGTTGAAATTACATCTGCACAGTAAATGTTGTCAAATGATCAGGAAGTAGCACTGGTCTATTGACGCGAGTACTTCCGGGTAATCATTTCAAAGTAAAAGCACAGGTGCTTCGGCACCGATCGTGATTTACATAATGTTGCGACTCAGAAATGAGACGATTCTCTCCATTAATGCATGTGTAGCATTCACATCATTGTGTACTATCCACCACATCCATGGTATCGTCCACATCCACATTCATTTGTAGCATTCATATCCACGTGTAGCTTCCACATCCAGGTGTAGCATCCACAACCACATCTATGGTACTATCTACAACCACATCTATGGTACCATCCACATCCATGTGTAGCATCCACATCCATAGTAGTAATCACATCCACTTGTCGCATCCACATCCATGGCAGCATGATGTGGTGAACAGAACAGCTGATTATCCTGGAATTATAACGTTTACACTGCCATTTGAATTTGAATTGTCTTCTAAAAGCCTTGCCTGTCATGAAAAGGTTTTTCAGAAAAAAATATATATTATTAAGTATATATTATTATCGCATTAACTGCGTATGTAGTAATTTTGTTGTACCAATTATAAATGTGTAGCTCTATACCCCAATAGGACATTAACCATTCAATATATGTGGTTCACTTTGGATTCCGATAATATTGTTAAAAAGGCGAGCAAAGCAATTGTCCAATTAAAAATGTATTTAATAGTAACAAATCAAAACATTTTACAATAATATCAAATGAACAACAGTTCCTGAGTTATTACACAAATCATTCTAGAAGACTTCCAACACTGACACCTATTGTTTCAGAAGATGAACTGTAACCGATGAATGACAAGTTTAATACTGCAGATACACACGGATTAATACGTTTTGTAACTCTATGTTCAACAAACAGTTTTTATTGCCATATGTACATAAGTATGCTGCCAATGCATGAAAAACATAATAACAAGAAATGTCTTTGTACATTTAATATTGATTCAAAAACTGGACAATATGTCCAATATTCACAAAATAATTAGTAAAGCACAGAAGGTCACTTATACACAAAACAGCACTCTTTACCAAGTTCATAGTACGTAGTGAGCTGCAGCGTTGTGGTATATGTAGTCAAATTCGTTTTAGTTGTTATACTCAGACATACATACAACTTATCAATCAATACATCGGCCAATAACTTGGCCTATATTATGCTACTAATTACCTGCGTAGTAACAATATACAAGAACCGTTAACCTTTCAATCCACATAAACAGAAGATGTGTTACATTTGTGAAATGTTATAGAAAATAAAACTTTTTTTTGAAAACAATTTCAGGAGTATAAAGTTGTTGAGATAAAAAAGAGGATTTGTTTAAAACCTTCCTGAAGAAAAATAACTCACTGTTTCTTCCGTGGTCAGACTGTTGCCCCGACAGAAAAAAGGTCACAGCTTTAAAAGGAAGCTAGTAAGTTGTGCAATAAAACGTTTCTTGCAAAGTAAGAAAAGCTAAATGAAACAAAATGCATTGTAGTTGTGAAATCAACTAATATTACTTTGGCAACGTTTTGATGTGTTTGTATCTCTGTGCTCAGGAGAAGTGTGTGCTGATGATACCGCCCTACCGAGACGGGCCGCTCGCTGCTGTCCTACCATTGGTTCATTTTCCTTCTGCTTCCTTCACACGTCCCTCGTTGTTAAATGTTGAAAGACGCCTGTCGTTTTTAGAATTTATATAACGATTTGAGTTGTAGCATACTAAAGACGACTGTCGTTTTTAGAATTTATATAACGTTTTGAGTTGTAGCATACTGGGATAAATGGTATTACAAAGAATCAAAGTTATTATGTACTCAGTAATACTTGTATATTTGTAGATATATATAATGAAGGCCAGTAAGTTGTGCCTAAGGAGCCCTAGCTCATGTGCCATAATACTTCATATTTGATAATGCGGACCACTTCCCTCCCACCCGATGGATATAGATTTGTCTTGTTTGTCGTAAACACTCGGATGAAGACGACTGTGCCCCCTCATATGACGAATGACGACTTGTGTCGAAAATGTCCCTGTGACAAAAAACAAAGACAAAATTATGTAATTAGCAGAAATCATAATTTATACTGCGACAATCTTAACACGGCTTGTATATGAAACATTTAGATGATGACGGTCAACCTGTACCTCGTCTGGATCGCCGTAAACCACCCCGTGGTCTTGGGCGGGCCTCTTGTAGCTGAAATGATGACAACACTCAAGTATTAGTTTAGACTTCTGTTGGAATAAGAAGCCAACCTCTATCCTCTTTGTTGATGAGTATGAGTTTGAAAGGCTGATTTGAAAGTTGATAATGACCATGATTATAACCAAACATGGTTTGTTATGCAAGAAGATCTATAGTAACAAGTGTCTTCCAACTATAGGTTCAAATCCCAACTTTTTTTCTACTTGTTTCTTGATTTAAAATAATTGGCATTGTGTGTTTAAAAAAGACTGGATGTCCTTAAAAAGCAGCTATTTCGTTAGCCAGCGATCAAACTTCTGGTCTAAAAGTTAACTGATACATTTTTGGTGATTTGATCGCGTCACTTACTTATTATCACTGTGATCTTTGCTGGAGAAACATCCGTGTTTGTGGGCGTGACAAATCCCCACAGTTAGACAGATGAACGCAACAAATGCAGCCAATGACTTCAGGAATATCCCAACGATGTCAATATCATCTAGAATAGTATGAGAAAATATGTGTTAGATCAATTACCACATTTTAATACATTGGCTTAAGTTAAAATGATTCACATGGTTGCATGATGAAGACTAAAGAAAACTCAAAGTATGAAAGGCTTGAACATTATACTGTACGTTCTGTTAGGAACTCAAATTACTTGAGTTGAATATTATTTCTTCTTTTTGATTGGCAGTTGAGGAATCGTTCAAAGGCATTCAGCCAATCACAAGTCTCAGCCTCTAAGCTAATATTTAGCGGAGGCTACAAGTGAGCTTGTGCTTAGTTCCACTAAGGTGACTGTGTGTATTTATAGTTGGTCTGGCATGGATTATATGGATTATAGTTATTCCCACTGTGAGCCTGTATCTCCAAATGATTATCACTCCCCTTTATTCCCTATGGTCATTATACGATTAGATAACATGTTGATTTAAGAATCACTTTGTTCTTCCCTATTTCATGTTTTTCTACAGGCACTTTGTCGAGTAATTTAATCTAAAATTAATTTGGTACTTGGACGCAATTTTTATGAAGAATTTGTATATCTTAAACATATGTGACGTGCAATGAGACAATACTTAACTAAGAAGCATTATTTAATGAAATACATACGTGTATCCTATTATTGTATACATCTATTCAAACAAGTAAAGCGTGTAATTGATATATGTGCATATGTGTCAGGCTAAGTGTTATGACATTACATAACAGACTGTCAGTGCCAGTGCTGTTATTAAGAGATGGCTGAGCCCAGCGCTGACGCTCACTAGTGAAGCAAGACGCACCTTCTGAACCGTACTGTTAACCCCCCAGCACTCACACAGAGGACCGCCCAGGCCTGGCTCTAAGGGGAATGAGTGCGTGACCACTCACAGACTTCCATCTTCTGCGGGGGGCACTGGGCGTGGCCGGCGTCGTTCTTGGCCTGGCAGTAGTACTCTCCCGCGTCGTCCTTCTTCACCCGACGGAATTTCTGCCAAGAAGACATTTTTCCACGATAACATATCTTGTTTTATGTTCCATTGGCTGGCTCTTATTGCAGGGGATGCACGCCAGCATATTGAAACAGTGAAAGTATCACAGTGTAGTGCAGTTGCTAGGTGGTTCAACTCCCAACTGAAATACAATAACTAGATAGAGAATACTGAACACACACATGTTAATAAATGGATGGACTGCACTTATGTAGCGCTTTTCTAACTAGCGGCCACTCAAAGATCTTTGAAATACTGCCTAACATTCACCCATTAATGCATCCTCCTTGGGAGCAGTTATGGTGAGGTGTCTTGCTCAGGGACACCTCGACACTCGGGGGGGATCGAACTAGCAACCTTCCGGCTATCAACCAACCCGCTCTACCTCCTGAGCCACAATGCCGAACAATAACACTATTATTCCTAATCGTATTATTGAAACTTCACAAGTTATTATCAACAAAACCCTTATCGACAGGCTGCGGACATCGGGGATCAAACCCAGTTTCCTTTTCGGCTTGGAGCCGAACAACTGAGTCAAAACGCTATTCCGCCCGCAAAGGCGCCTCCACTTCGTTTGTCCCCCCCCCCCCCCAACACCCACCAGGCTGCCGGTGTCCTGGTTGATGGTGTAGGAGGAGTTGATGAGCCGGGGGCTGGTCTTGGGGTCCAGGGGCAGCTCCTCGTTGTTGTGGAACCAGCGGTACTGCGAGGCGGGGAAGCCCTCGTTCTCCAGACAGCGCAGCTCTGAGGACGTTCCCACGGTGACAGCGTCCGGGACACTGCAGCGCGGCACCACCGGCTTCACTGCGGGGGGGGGGGGGGGGGGGGGGGGGGGGGGGGGGGGAGGGAACACCTCAGGTGACCTGCACGTCCACCTTGACCGCTGCAGTGTACAGCACTGTACTGCACAGCATCGGCCAGTGTTTACCTGCACTCTAAACTGTATGCACCTACACCTCATGTTTTATTGTATAATAACACTTCCCTTTACTAGTTTTATTTTTTTTTTGCAGTCACCATAACTCATTTTGTCTTAATTTGCCTTAGTGTCATAATAACATCACAGTACAGAATGTCCATGTTACACTACCCATCTAACAAGCAGGAGGGCAGTAGGGCCCTGTGCTCTGGCTGTTGGTTGCAAGGACCCTCAATGTTTCATCCAATGTGCAACACAGTACAGTACCGTGCAGTACAGTGCAGTACAGTACAGTACAGTACATTATACTACAGTACAGTACAGCACAGTACAGTACCGTGCAATACAGTGTAGTACCATACATTATAGTACAGTACAGTGCAGTACAGTACAGTACCGTGCAGTACAGTGTAGTACCATACATTATAGTACAGTACAGTGCAGTACAGTACAGTACCGTGCAGTACAATGCAGTACAGTACAGTACAGTGCAGTACAGTGTAGTACAGTACAGTGTAGTGCAGTACAGTACAGTGTAGTACAGTACAGTGCAGTACAGTGTAGTACAGTACAGTGCAGTACAGTGTAGTACTGTAGTGTAGTGTAGTACAGTACAGTGCAGTGCAGTAGTGTAGTGCAGTACAGTAGTGTAGTACAGTACAGTAGTGTAGTGCAGTGCAGTACAGTAGTGTAGTGCAGTGTAGTGCAGTACAGTAGTGTAGTGTAGTACAGTACAGTGCAGTGCAGTACAGTAGTGTAGTGCAGTACAGTGCAGTGCAGTACAGTAGTGTAGTACAGTGCAGTGCAGTACAGTAGTGTAGTGTAGTACAGTGCAGTACAGTAGTGTAGTACAGTACAGTAGTGTAGTGCAGTACAGTGCAGTACAGTAGTGTAGTACAGTACAGTAGTGTAGTGCAGTACAGTGCAGTGCAGTACAGTAGTGTAGTGCAGTGCAGTACAGTAGTGTAGTGCAGTACAGTGCAGTGCAGTACAGTAGTGCAGTGCAGTGCAGTGCAGTACACTGCAGACGGTACCTCTCACTGCAAGGCTGATGAGGATCTCGTCAAAGTCTCTCTGGTCGTCGATGGCCGCCACCTCGCAGCGGTACTCTGCGGTGTCGGTGCGGGTGGCATTGAAGATCAGGATGTTTGCCGGCTCTCTGAGCTGTGCCCTGTGCTCCAAGTCGCCTGGGCGGGTGGGCGGGTGGGGGGGTGGGGGGGTGGGGGGTGATGGGTGATGGGGGGCGGACAAGGAACAAAACCACTCATTGAAATACACAGCGTGTCCCCGCGACGGATCAACGGGGGAATGCACTGCCCACTGCTCCACCACAATGCGGGCCTGGGAAGGGGGCACTGCAGCTCAGGACAGCGGTGCCAAGAGGTTTCCTGTGAAGCACTGTGACTGATGCTGACTGAGCGATTCATCTTTCTTGTGAAAGGAACCGTTGCAAACAAGTGCCCCTTACCAGATATACGATTCTGGAAGTACACATAACTGGGAACGCCATTCTTGATCTTCTTCCATTCGATCCGGGGATTGTTGGTGGAGATGGATTCTATTAAACAGGTCAGCTCAATGGCTGTGGAAGTGGGGGGAGAGAGAGAGAGAGAGAGAGGAAAGGAAAGACAAAAGATATCAGCGAGCGACCGGTAGGCCCAGTCACAACAAAAGCTACTTTGGGCAGGAGTGGAACGGACTGATTGTTCCAGAAGCTTACGTTCAAACTCATTTGCCCACACAATCTTGTCTGTCGTCCGGAGAATGACAGCAAGCGATGGCACGTGGCCTGCGAATAGAAAGACAAAAACACAGGAAGACGTTTACGGCTCCATATTGCATACAGCTTGGTGTCTATCCAGAGGAATTAACGGATCACATTTGTTGAATTAAAGAGTGACTGACAACGGAAGATCTGTGAGTTAGGGCCCTAGGATGTGATTTATGTAACCATAGCTCATTAATCACGTTCCAATTGTATCCCAAGAGATTAACACCTGGGGCTGAATGGGTAAATGGTGCAGTCATGAAACACTAAATGCCCACAAAAAAGGCCCAGGCTTTGTACCCTAAAAATAACACAAAATACAGCAGCTTTTCATTGTCAGTGGCTGTTAAGAACAATGGTACAAATGTATGTAAGCATGTATTTTACTCATTTTAACAAAAATGTACACACCACTCTATACCCTCATGAAAGAAACATTGTGGAGGAGCCTTGCAGTCTGTGTGCTGATGTACTCCTGGCTGATGAATTAAACAGGGACCATACAGATCTATTACAGGGTTCGGAATATAATTACTGCCATGTATCGTTTTGTTTGTTTTCTATCTTTCCCCCCGAGTCAGCTCTAAAAAGAATTGTTTGTCGACCAGGATAACTTGGCTGGACAATGGTACTGTTTTTAGTTTCAGCATATTAGCGTGCTCCTTTCAACAGGGGGATTATTCCCCGGTTCGAAGCGATCAAATTAATTCTTTATTCAGCAATTCCGGTTCAGTACGGAGGCTTGCGTGAAAGAGGGGGGAATTTATGACGCAACGCACCGTGAGTGAGGATGCATGTAAATGAACTACTTAACAAAAAAACATGGGCCCAAAACAGAACAATCACATTTATGCTAATCTTCTTTCCTGTTTTCCCCTCAAGGCCTCGAATTAAAAGGCACCCAAACCTAGACCTAGATCCTAGTTGTTGTTAAGTGACCTATTTAGATGTCGCTTCAGTTCCAAAATGCTCTCCTTGTGGCAAGGTTTGTTTCGTAAAAGCCAGATCTACACGTAAACGGCCTCATCAATCAATAGATCAATTAAGCTCAAGGCTCAATCAAAATGCCTTAACGATCCAAATGGATTAGCATAGAAAATAAGCCAATGGTAGAAGGATACATCAACTGACCATCAGGCCCAGATCATTAGCATAATTGGTCATAACTCAATGTATTGCCATTCTTGTTTTATATTTTATTTATTTATTAGTTTATTCATCAGGGACAATGCAAAAAAACATTGTAACAGGTTACAATACATACAACAAATGTGTTGCATATAGGATTTCTAGCCAAGGCTAATTTGTGACCCCTGTCCCTGGTTAGGCTTTTCTACTTAAAAATGGTCATTACATATCAGCATTACCAAAAATACATTAATTAAAGTGAGCACATAGTAAGCAGTGACATTCTTACTAAACAGAGTTATCTGCTATATGCCATTTGTGTGCCTTCCACTTTGTGCATACCTTTCAGCGACTTTACGCAGAAACACTGATACCTAACTAATACCATAAATGCAGTAATTGGCGGGTTCACATCCATGTGAAAACAAGCATGCAGAGCAAAGAGGCCCAAACGGGTCCTTTCCCTCCTCTGTCGGACAACACGGAACGCTACAAAATGAGGGGTTGGATTAGACAATAATAAGCAGTGTGCCTTCCTAATTGGCCGAAACATCCGCCACAGCTTATTTTGGAGGCTCTCTGATAGTAACCCTCTCAGACAATGTCGTGACTGCATTTTTTTTTCTGCACTCTGAAAGACTATCCCACCACCCCCTCGCCCCCCACCCGCCTCACACACCATCACCTCGGCAGCACTGCGCATAACGCCTCCTCGCATCCACCTAGCTCTGGTACCCCCAGCGCACAGTGAGACTAGCATAGCGGGGGCCGAGTGCTCATTGTTGACGGTGCGGAGGACACCCGCATACTGCCGCCGCATACTGTGAGCACAGCTGTGGTGGCTGTGGCTCGGAGATGTGACTCCTAGGTCTCAGCTTCCGTCTCCGTTGCGCTGACTTTCCCACTCTGTGCACGGAGAGGGCTATTTTTATCCCAACAGTGACTGGACATCCTGGGAGACACATAGCTTATCCAGCAGACACAGCCCCCCAGTATACAGATGAGATTTGTTCTGGTCTGTTAGCGTGGAAACAACCAGGCGTGGTGGCTGAAGAATCAGCCCTGAGGTTTTCTTGTGCTGAACAGAGCTTCAAAAATAGAGAAGGGCTTGAGGCTTTATTAGTGCTGTTGAGAGTTGAGTGGTTGTGTTTTGAAGACCATGACGTATGACTGGGATGAGTTCAGTCTGTCAGCATGGACACATTTGACTCAAACCAGCACATAAAAATCTGTCAGGAAGAGAGATAACAGATATAAGCAGAGATCATACAGACTTTATAGGATGACTGCAGAAGAAGACTCCAGCAAAGTTCTGCACTTCAGTGTTTTAAGTGATTCATTAAAGCTGGGGATTTATTTGTATTTTTTACATATTTGTTAACTGCAATCAATTCATCAAAATCCAAAATATCCTGTGGCTGTCGCATGCCTATAATAAGCCAGTGAATAATTTAATTTGGCCCAAATGAAATGATTGGCTTGACTACCTGTCTGTCTACCTATACCTGGCTACCTGTGCCCTGCACCCATTGGTCACGACCGGGGTCTTCCACAAGGCTAGGCTGAGCTACTGCTAAAGCTAACGAGCTGGTCATGTGCTCGAGGAAGAGGCCTTAGAGACAGGCCTGAAGAGAGGGGAGGGATCTTTCAGGATTGCCAACCCCAGCTTTAAGTAAGTTGTATGACTCACAAATTTTGTATTTGTTTTTGTTTGTTTAGGAGGCTTGGGATCATAGACTAAGGGACGTAAAGTATAAGAAAATAAGAAGAACTGGAGCCATGGGGAGTTTATTTATAATTATTTTAAAATGTGGTTCTTGAAAAGATAATCATGAGGTCTTTGAACCGAGCCCCACATAGTGTGGCCTTCTGACGGCCTGGACCTCGTTAACACAGCCCTGACCTTGTGTCCCCGTTTGTAAAACAGTAAAACAATAAAACAATACATTCAAGGCCGTGGGAAAGTATGATTCAGAAAACAATGGCTATAAATAGGTTAAATGCTAATATTTCCTACAAAACCAAAAGCATTCATACGTACAATAGTGACCCTGATAACACAATCAGGTCTAAAGATGAATCTGTATCTGTTCTAATACATAAAAAATAATCCATGCAGGAAAGCCAGCCTACGCAAGCCCTTTTTTTTTTATTAATCTCCTGGTTGTGGTAATGCATAGATAAAGTACCAGGCCTGTTTGGAGTGAAATGTTCTATTAAATAGACACATTTTGCCATCGTCTGAGGGACTAAAAACATGTAAACAACTGGGCTTCCCATTCCTGATACATAGTGGTGATCCAGTAGTCTATAAAAAGCCTTTTTCCAGACATTCCAACACAGCCATTGCAAAAATTCAATGGCTTCTGGTCTCCGTCTTTTTTTGAATTGAAGCTCAGTCTCATGAGCACATAATCAGTAAACGTGCCATCGAGACGGCGTGGAGACTAGAGCAGGACCACACATTAAACAGGGGCTGCGTAATACAGTATATGATGTGTTTATACAACATATTTGTACAACCTTCCCATATTACAGCACACTGTAGTGGAAGGAGGAGAAACATTTTAGATATGTGATGACAATAGGATAATATGAAAGAATAATAATAATTACTCAATTCCACTTTTTCATTACGCATCCAAACCCTAACAAATAAAACACCTAATGCAACATCTTTTCACGATGCATATTCGAACAAATTCAAACCAATATTCTAATAAATATATGAACACGTCCAGTAACCCTGACCTGAAATCCCCCTGGCAGGTGCTCTGTGTATCTAACAAATTATACTTTGGACTTGGATCTACCTCCCCGGCTCACATTGGCAATCACTTCAGCGCTGCCGGCATCGCAGTGTATTACATACCCCCGGTAGTCAGTAAATAAATCTGGTGTCATCTCATTCCAGATTCGGAACTGCAGAGCTATATACGAGAACAGCTTCATGAGCGAGAAAGCTTTGCCTGCTAGCTTTATCACTTTAGCACCGAAAACACTAACAACTAAAGGCTCAGGCCGCACACACCCAGGCCTGGAATCAGTCGTGTACCACTTTATGTGGGGATGTATGGGCTGGATATTACTGCATAAGCGTAGCAGATGGTCACAGTGGCCGCTGGCGAAATGCAGTCACACTCCTGTCTACTCAGCCTGCTAACTTGTCTTCCAAACTCTGGTCATGCGATGGCTGTTCATACATGCTTAATGAGCAATGAGTCATTTGCAAGACACAAACAGCCACGTTGGGGGTATTTGTACTTCAGAAACCAATTTGGAAATATCACAGAGCATTAGCCAACTTGAAGGGGGACTTAGATTCACCCCATTAAACTCACTGCCCCCAAAATGCCCTGCCAGGGGTGGGGCAAAACAACAACATTAAGGCACCGATTGAACCTGCTGCTGGCCACCTCCTCCTACGGGGCAAGCCATCCCTCACTCCAGCCCGTCCTTGACCTGAGAGCCTCTGAGACCATTTGTAAAGCCTTCATTAACCGTGTGTCAGGGCTTGCACTGAAGTTAACAGGCAGCAGACAAATGCATTCGCTAGGACACATCCAGCTCGGGAGAGGACAGGAGAATGAAACGACGGTACGCCAAAGGGGCTACACCTGTTAACACACGGAGGCACACCACTGTGCAGAACAGCATGCTATTAAAGGAGCATCGTCTCCTGGTAGAAGTGTATGATTACTGCCAACGAAACGCGGAGTGCAAAGGGGTGATTCTGTTTAAAGAAAAGCACAATTAAAAACATAGTTATTAACGAATTATCGATGGTCAGTTGGTTCACGTGTCACCGTGATGAGATACGATTTGCATGCATTGCAAAAACATCGCTATGCTTATGAGTAGCTTCACATTTCCACTAGAGCGCTCTCAGGATCAGGCATTAATGAAAGGCATGCATCGGGAGGCTGGGCAGCATCACAGCCAGGGTGTCGGATACCCACCGTGTTAATATTTAATGTCGCGGAGTTAAATCAAATGCCCTTCGATAGAAGAAAAGCCCAACAAGACCCTCGACACGTCCCCCAACCACCCCCAAGGAAGATCCACCTCAACATCACCACAGACAAGAGAGCCTAACGTCTGCTTTACAGCTCCAGCAGGGGAGAAGGGCTCTGATTTACAACTACAACCACACGGACCGCACACTGCACAGCCACTAACCCCCCCGCAGCGCGTCGCTATCCAGGAGAAAATTACTCACATATGCTCGAACAGAAGAGAATGAAAGCGATGATTCGCGCTATCGCCATCTTGTAGCTTTCCATGTATCGGTCACAACACTTGCACATACACGTACACACACACAGACACACACACATGCGCGGGGCTGAGCTCTGTGAGAGTCAGCACCTCTGTGAGGTATGGGAGGAGGATGGGGTCCGCCGCGAGACTGCTGGATGATGTTGCCATGGAGGAGTTTCCATAGCTACAAGGGCATCGCGGCGGAACAGGGACCGTCAACCACCGGAAATAGCTGTACCATACTTACCATACAATTCCTATATTTTATAAATCTAAACAATGCATTTTGTTGTTGTACTAGTGTGTCTTTGTCAGGTAAAAACTCCCTGAACGTAATCTATGTGACATTGTTCAGAACATATTTGAGGAATAACCGCACATTCTCTTCACAAAATATGCATCAATATATATAAACTATATTATGTTTAAAATAAACATTTTAATTTGGGCACCTGTCGGTTAATTTAGGTCTATATCAGACTACGTATAATCAATTTAGATGGTTAAAACGGTTGAAACCATTTCACATTATTAGATAAATATATTTTTATTTCAGTGAGAAGTGGCTGCAGGTTCACCTAATTAGACTGCAGGTGGCAGTGTGCAATCAAATATCCCCTCTGAGGGGGACCCGCGTCACTGGATAATCACTGCATCTCTTTTAGCTGACCTGACGTTTCCCTTTATAACCTATGTGAGCCTCGTACTACATATGTGCTAAGAGCCAGGTGGTTAGCACAACGTGTTATGACTATATTTATATTTTTGTTTATACTAATATAATCTATGATCAATATATTGATCATAGGTCGTATTATTATGAATTTTCTAGAGGACGCATATCAAACCTAATATTATATTACACCTCACTCGAAATGGACTATAAAGCAAGCCTACAAAAAAGAAGTGTACTGTAACACTGGGGACAAAAAAAGAGAGTATCTGGCTTGCACAGGCTCATCCTGTTGTTTCATTCGGCCCAAATGAAATAATTGGATGGCTTACCTGTCTACCTTCCTACCCTTCCTGCTTCCTGCTTCCTGCGAGGAGACATGTGAATGCACTCATTGCTCATGACCAGAGTCTTCCACCTGGCTAGGCTGAGCTATTGCTAAAGCTAGCGAGCTAGTCACATATTTTGGGGGAGTGGCTTTGGAGGGAGGCCTGAAGGAACGGGTGCATGGGCTTCTTTCTTTTTTATTTTTACCATCGGATACTTTCGAAATTTAGTTTACTCTGGCAGGTTTCTCCAAAATGCCTACCCTAGCTTTAATGCTAATAAACAATCAAATGTGTATGGCTATTTGCTGTCATATTCTAGGCTACGTTCTCTTTATCGGCCAAGACCTGAATAGTTATCATGCTGTTCAATTGGGAAGGGTTGATAACAATTTTGCTTATTTTAGTTGTTAAATTTCCCCATCTCAGAACCAAAAAGTAAAACCACAAACTCTGAGCCCCCCAGAACTGGTGATCCTAGCTCAAAGGGGGTCGTGTGAATGGTCTGGCTCCGACCCAGCTCATGGTGGATCACTTGTCATTTTGGGTCCAGAATTGATCAACTCTGCCCTGGAGTGATAAAGAGGTAACCTGATTATCATCCTAGGTAGACAATGGAACTTGCTTCATTACTTTCCATCAATGGCGACATTCTACCTTCATTGAGCAATATCCCTAACAAAAATATGTGTGAGGAAAGAATGATCTCTGAAGACTGAAAAACACAAGGTTAAGAAACAGTGACATGAGTCATAGCGTTAGGTAACAGATTGAGTCTGTCAAGGTGCTGTTGTATACATCACCTCCAAGGAACTATTGAGAAGGTGCTGCCAATCTTCTCTGTGCTTTCACCATTCTATTCAATGTGCCTGCTGTAATTAATATCTACACAGGTTTGAAAATGATTTGATCTGGATCTCAAGTTCAGTGCTGGAACAGGATACCTGCATATCCACTGACACACTAGGGCCGTAACCCATTTGTAACCTATTCAAAAATCCATACAACAACATTGTTTTTGTTAAAAACATGATCATATTAAATATCAACGGCTTCTCTGGTTCAACACCGTAATACCGAGTCCTCCCCGATCCCCAAAAGCAAAGGTTGAGTTCTGGTGATCCCTGCAGGCTGTTAGGGACTGGGCTGCGTCCAGCGCTCAGGGCTTGATAGCTTTATTCTCAGCGTTTGACCCTCGGTCAGAATGTTCTGGGTTCGATCCCTAATGTCCTCAGCCTAACTGAAAGCATCCTTAAGCCAGATGCTTAACCCCAGCCTGATCCTTATGGATCTGTCCCTGTATCAATATAAGGCACTTTGAATAAAATGTCCCAAATGAACAACCGCCGCCACCAGTCTGCTCGATGGAAGTGGGTCATTACAACGGGATTAGTGAGACACGCACAGTAGCTGATGTCCAGAGCACCATAGTGTGTTCTCATGCTTTCTAGGCTTTACAAAGCCTACTTGTCCAGTGTCACTTAATAGTGTCATAAAGTCTAAAATAACCATTCATTGGCCAGGTTTTAATTATATATATATATATATATATCAATGTTATTGCTATTTTTGTGTGCTACAATGTATGTCTTTATATATTACTCGTTTAAAGCATATTGCTAAATTTATATTGATGTCTCAATCACACAAATAATCTTCATATAAAGATATGTCTTAGTTAGCTCTCGCTGCCATGACACCTGCCTAAACCTTCAAGATCTTTATGCAGCTGCCAACTCCCTCCTTGCAGCTATAATTAGAGTATACTTGCAAAACAACACACTTAATTACCTCATTACATCTCTGCTGTTTATAACTCCTGCATCCCAAAATCATGTTTTCTAACAATATCTATAATTTTAGCCTGGTCTACTGTCAAATTAACGATGCGGTCATGTTTCGGATTCGAACACACAGAAAAATAACATTTTTTGTATTCATATAGCTAAAACGAATGATAAAACAAACGAAAAAAAGTATTCAAAACGCTGCACAGATTATGAATAAAAAAATGTGCGGCAGTGTCAACGATACAGAAATAGCATGTATGTTTGCCACTAACATGGCAAACATGTTAATGGAAGAAAATTCACAAAAATGTTCAAATCATATTGTTAAGAAAATGCTTGTCTAACCAGTGGTTCTTTATGTCAGACGATCATCTAGCCAGTGGTGCGAGTTTAGCCTACATGTACAATTATCATGTTGTAATATCATAATACTACAACATGTGGTTTGTTTAAAAGACCACAGTGAGCTTGTAAGTATTCTAAATGGGTCCAATCCCCATTATTCCAAAATATATACGACCTAGCCAATAGCTTGTCACTTCCATCTCTTACTAATGTATTGCTGTCATAAAACTACTAAACAGAGCCGGTTTATTGTTTATATCCAATATGACACTGTGCTGACAAGACATTTAATTTGAGAGACAAAAGCTCAACGACCGAAGAGCTGATGATGGCGTTTCATTGCCAGGATTCTGGCCCACTGCTTAAAACTTCAGAAACACTCATCAAGACGTATGCTAAACACCCTACAGGCCATTCGCCTTCTGCAACACCTCTCTCTTTAGAGGCTAAACATACTCTTTGAATCACAAACCAAAACCGGTTCTAACAGATCGGATATGATAATAACATAAATCACCACATAATT
The DNA here is from genome assembly GCF_964030765.1 of Micromesistius poutassou. Classification (NCBI taxonomy): domain Eukaryota; kingdom Metazoa; phylum Chordata; class Actinopteri; order Gadiformes; family Gadidae; genus Micromesistius; species Micromesistius poutassou. Next base: position 3,985,127 of record NC_140274.1, on the reverse strand, counting down.
GCTATTTTTGATAATAATTTGACAATCAATGTGTCGTTATAGTTAGTATTCACAGGACATTGCTGCAGGTCGTCTGTGCTATCAGATACTGGCCAACAGAGGGGAGCACCACAGTACTGGACTCAAAAGAAAGTAGTCCAATATGGAAAATAGAAAAATAGAAAATAAAAGCACAGAGTACTGAGGCTTTTCGTCAACTGGACTCAAAAATGAAAGAATCAGCATGTTTAACTTGGAGTCTTGTCATCATCATCATCATCATGACTAAGAAACTGCATATCTAACTGAGTGTATCTGACACTGGAGAGAGGGGACTGTGGCTCAGTGTTCACTCCTTAACACGTCGGATAGCGAAAGGAGGCAGATCTGAACACTGGCTTCAATTAACACTGGGTATTTATAGCCTTCTCAACTCCACTGAGCGGCAGGTGAAGCATCAAGACTGGCAACAGGGATGTGCTTTAAGGTGTCATTGGTTTCAAAGTAAAAGCCTGGAAACATTCTAAATTATATTCCATGTTCTGTAAATGTAATCGTGTACTTTCAGTTTTGCAAAGGGAGAAATAGTAGGTTTGTTTAATTCAAATGGGTTTAGTGCTACATGGGAGTTGTAGTTTGTATCCATACTGTTTTTCAAATTTGTAGAATATGAAAAAGGAAAATATTTAAGAGGATTAATCATAGCAACATGCAGCCGTCAGACTACTGACAATGGAGATACATGAAACCATGGCAACCCTACATACATATGCTATGTGTGTGTGTGTGTGTGTGACCCAAGCTGCAAGACGCTAAGAAGTCAGAACTGACGCCTACACATTTCCTTCAACAAAGTTCTCACGCAAGGTAATATCACTATATAAGATACTATACTATTCTAAAATACACTATACCAAACCACGCCACACCATACTATATTATACTGTTTTACTCAACTCTATTAGATAGCTTTTACAACAACACTCTACTGTGAATTCTGGCATCTCTAGCCATAAAATGTAACGTCCTAATAAAATTATTTGAAAATCAATAAAAAAACATTTTGGTTTTTATTTTGTTTAATTTGATTATTTTTACATACACACACACACACGGACACACACAGGTCCACAAAAACACAAACAGACACACACAAAGGTCCACACAAATACAAACACACACACATAGACACTCACACTCATACACAGGGACACACACACAAACACACACACACAGGTACACACATACGCACACGCACCTATTTTACATAAGAGATTATTTCAGCTCCTATATCTATTCTCTGCCATAGTCTGTCACCCTTTTCTGGAAGACATCACACGCAGACACAAAAAAAACTGAACACACAAAAGGCACCACCACCACCCTACCCCAAATCTTTCTATTCCTGTGCCTGGAGCAGCCAGCCAGCCAAAGCCATTACGTAATGTTAGTGTCACCGTGGAAACCGAATGTGTACCTTACACAACGGCTCGTAGATGGGTCATGAGACGGGCTCTGGTGGGCTGTCATCCTCTCTGTATGTTTAAGCTGTGCTCCACCGAGGGACGGGTGGGCCGGGGGCCCGGCCGGGCCGCGCGTCCACAGTGACCTTGTTTGGCCATGCAGCAGTCGCACCCCCCGTCCCCCAGCATCCACCACTGACGGTGGTTATTGGCATCCAGGGGCCTCCCAGTGTGACTCTGTCCTCCAAACGGCATTGAGGTGGAGACTGACTACGGGGCCCCCCGAGCCAGAGGAATATGGTTGTGCGAACGTCTGCTGCTATAGAATGACACCCCCCAAAGCGAGGACCCTCGAATCCCGAAGACACTCGGTTCCGTCGCTAAGGACTTGCAGTGTAGGATTCATTGCTGGTTCGAGCTGCTTAGAAATCCTGAAACTGTGGAGAGACATGTAGAAAGTGGTGTAATGTAAAAATGATGATAATAGTCATAAGAGATGATATATAATAGCCTGCCTAGGAAACTGAGGAGGCATCATGTGAACAATTATATGTTTAATTTGATCCTCATTTCTGCTCATCACCTTGCGCGAGCACTCACACACGCACAAGTGAGAACACACACACACACACACACACACATTTTGCTTAAATACATTTTTTTATTTGTTAAAAATGAACTCAGATTTGAATTAAGGTCCCCTTGGTCTCTTACACTATTTGCCGCTTTTAAAAACGTAAATTACCATAGTTTATTGAAGAGAAACACAAAACTGTAGCAGATAACACATGGATGGAGGATCCCAAACTAGTGGTAATTTCGTGTGCTTTCTGCGGCCGTGCATGTTTAAATCGAGCAGGAGCGTCTTTGAGCGCCTTAGCGGGTTAAGCGTGTGTGCGCAGTGGGCAGCAGCAGCGTGATTAAGCAGCAGCAGCAGCAGCAGCAGCAGCAGCAGCAGCTTTACGCTTCCAGTCGTCGAGGAAACGGCGGAACCAAATTGCATCCGTCGCCACACCCATGACACTCGCCAGACGAGGCACCGAGGCAGGAGAAAGCGAGCGTTTGGTGTCCGTGATGGGGAATGTAACAACACCCCGAGGGTACACATGAACGATGGACGACACACAACCACCGCCATGGCTTCATCCGCCCCTCACAATAAACACATGCGTCTTTAAACATTATCCGGGGTGGAGACTTGAAAGGACGGATTCAACCAACGAAGCGTTATTCATTTCAGTATGAACAAATAATAATACAGAGCGGCGGTGGTCCACATGGCGGCTCTGGGAGAGAGAGGGGGGTGTTTAGAGAAGCAGGCTCCCCGTCAGTGCGCATGATACTGCGGTGGTTCCACTACTACGGCACGCTCCAACTCACCTTGAATCGCTCCATGACTGCTCTGCTGCTGTCATCCGGGCACGGGGGGGGCGGGGGCGTATGGATAACCAATACACGCCCCAAAGCCTCGATCGGTAACCAATCGAAGGACAGGAGAGGCGGACCTGTGGCTTAACATTCTCCCACTGCTGGGTTCCACTATGCGCTCGTAAAACGCTCGGCCGTCTACTCGGAGGAGCGCGACGGTGCAGGTGCTCTGTCTCTTCGGGAGGAGAGGATGCGGACGGAAGGACGGGGGAGGGAAGGGATGAAGGGAATCGCCAAGAGGAAAGCATCTAGGATATGAAAAAGGAGGGTTTTTAAAGGAGACCGCACCGGTGCAAGGTCGAATATGAAAGACTGGTCGAACGGGGTGACACTTTGCTTGGCGATAGCTGGTCGGCACTAGTACTATGATTTGGTATGTGGCCACTCTGATAGCAAGTGTATTCAGCACCAGAGGAACGGCCGCTCAAGGTGAGTTGAAGTGCAATAGATCCAGTGCGGCGCGTATAATAGGATGTTCTGTGTGTGCATGGTGTGTGTGTGTGCATTGTGTGGTGGTGGTTCTGCAGCATGCGATGTGTGTGTTTCTGATGATGGCTCACACGACGTGTCTGTGGCTGCTTCATTGTAACAAATGGCTGCATATCTCACGTCACGTGCAAAGTTCTTCCCTGGCTGATTCCCTTTAGAAATGGCTCATTCATTTGCAGAGCCTCGCACCGTGGGTGGATTTATGCGTTTATTGTGAATATTCACACGTTGGACCGTTGTTATGATGCTAATGCTGCTCGGTCCGAAATGTGGCCCGTTTCAAATGATAGGTTCGGATCCCCCTGATGAACTGCATGGGTGCCACACACTGGGCCTAACCGGGGCTGTCTCCCACAGAACCGTTTGGGCAATGGGAATGGTAAACATGGTGAATAATGCCATCATCGTGAGTGAATATGCATGGGTTACTACGACCAGCAAGCGGTTCCATTTGAGCTCTTTAGAAAGGGGTGTGACATCCCCCCAATCCTGAAAAATGTGATGAATATGCTCGCGTCCATGGCTGGTTCAGTGTGGTCCTCCCTATGCTGGGGAGAGATCCGTTTGGGAACGGTGTCTGAGTGTCTGACTGCTGCCCGTTCGGCCGACTACTGCGTCGCTACTCGCCGACCGTGATCCATCGATGACGAATATCTCATGAAATATATCTAAAAAATATCGTTATTATACATTTTTTCCTGATCATCTCCTATTGACTTATGCACTTACTTAACCTTGCTTTCCCGCGGATGACCAGACGAGGGAGACGTGCCCCATGCTGTCGCGGTGTAACCGATCTCAATGACCCCTCATGACTATGGAGAGTAGCCAGCACACTCGGCCTGGCCACTGGCCACTGGCCACGTTCCTGTGTTTTATTACTCATAAGTATAGTTCAGGCTTTCATATTTGCATTTTTTGGAAGGGCTTACACAAGCGTTTGGTTGCAAACCCCTGTGTGTGTGTGTGTGTGTGTGTGTGTGTGTGTGTGTGTGTGTGTGTGTGTGTGTGTGTGTGTGAGAGAGAGAGAGAGAGAGCACCTCACCTGTGTGTGTGTGTGTGTGTGTGTGTGTGTGTGTGTGTGTGTGCGTGTGCGTGTGTGTGTGTGTGTGTGTGTGTGTGTACGTGTGTGTGTGTGTGTGTACGTGTGTGTGTGCGTGTGCGTGTGTGTGTGTGTGTGTGTGTGTGTGTGTCATGCTAGGCATCATTGATGCAGTGGGCTACAGACCTGTCGTTGGCCACTGACAGACCCTCGTACAACAGATCCCTCTCAGACTGCTCCTCGTGTCCCAGGCTGGTGATTGAGATGTTCAGTTCAACGAGGCTGTGTAGACGAGGACTTTTCATCAGACCATCTGCACCCATACTCTGTGCATCCATTCAAATGTCTTAAAGGGAGCTTCGTACTACACAGGCGCCATTCTTAGTTGGAATAAGGACCTCTGTGAGGGTGGGATGGGTCTAAGATGGTGGGAGACGCTACCATGATCATGTACGTCGTGCTACGCTGAAGTCTGTGGTTAAGTACGTTCTGTCCACTCGCTATTAGCATAAATGTGGCCTGTTTCTGAATTCCCTGCTGTCCTGCTTAAGGTGCCAATTAAAGACTTTAAGGGTAAACATATAAATACATCAAGAGGTTTGATTAATTGTAATCACATGGTTTCTCTTAATCTCACAGATTCAATATTCATGCCAGTACAATCATGCTTCATACCAGTTGCCTTTTATCATGAAAAAAACAGTCTGTAATTGTAATGAATTATGTATAACCTCACAACCAAAACCGATATTAACAACCTTTAGCACTACAGGGGACTACAGGGGAAGGACTTACATAGACTGGCTGGGAGTGTATCTTGCCGGTGATTGAATGCCACATAAGGCCGGTCGCCTGTCTCCTGTACGTGCAGCAATCAGGTTGGGTTCTGAATGATCACAGTGTGGGGCTATCTTCAGGAAAGCTGGGTTTAAGCGTGGGTCTCCATGTGAACTCATGTTCTTCGTGGGGGGAGTGTCTGCCTCGGTTCTTTAAACACCCTATCAGAGCAACTCCAAACAGATAATAATAATAATCTCAATCGCCGTTTGAATACAGTCTTGATGTGAACGACGATGAAACTGGACGCGCTCACTCAGTTTCAGACAGGAAATGACAGAGGAAGTACCATGGGTTTGATTGACGGGACAGGTAAACGCGCCGGTTAGACTGCACTCCACAACATATTGTCGGGTAGACAAGCAGCAGGCCCGAGTCGGTGCGCTAAAGTGAACCGCGGCGGCGGCGGCGGACATGACAGTTCCTCGCCTTTGTCTTTGGGACTTGGATATGCTGACACAAATTCTGCAGCCATCACTCTAGGAAGGAAGCCAGGGCGCAATGAACGCTATGCGAGGGAGCAATTTAAAGAAACCACGTGAGACTTGTGCATGGGAAGGCCAGAGAGTGGGATTGTGTAGAGAGTAATAATTCAGCAGAAAGAGGACTGCATGGCTGTGCTGTGTAGAACAAAATGCATGGCAACCATTCCATACAGGATATGGCGGGCCAGTGGTTTTATTACTGCTGTTCAACAATGACCGTGTCTGGTCTATACCGCTCACATTCACTGGGATTTCACCAATTTATATTTTTGACATAATGATGATTTTTGTATGTGTTCAATTTAAAAATCTGATGTATGTCATTCAGATGACATTAAGGAAAGGAGAAGCCGGAAGAGGCGTCTTTCTCAAGGATACCTACAGGTAGTCTGCTGGAAACGGGGATGGAACACAGAACGTTCTGTCCTCTGGTCAAACACCCAAGCGAGCCGCTGCCTTATCTCGCAGAGACTGAATCGTGTGTCATCGCGCAGGAAGCACTATTGGAAGGGACCGGGAGTACGTCTGGGAGTGCTGGCCGTCGCTCCGGTAACGATAATAGAAGGAATCCAGGTCACCAGCGGGGAATGTGGGAGCGAGACGCCGCTGGTGGCAGTCTGTGCGCGCTGAGCCACCGGCGCTGCCACGCCTGAGTCACAAGACAACGCGCTGCTGGCTCTCAAGTCTCAAGCTAAATCGGAACGTGTTTCTGACAGCCACACGTCGGGCCCGCGTCTCGCCTGATGTTTCGTTTTCGCATCTCTAATTCCCTTCCTGTAAAAATAAAAGCTTCCCTTCGGTAGTCCGGAGAAACCGGAGCTTTCCGTTTCCCCCCCCCCCCCCCGCCGCCTCATGACGTGCGCCTGTGTTTGGGCCCCGCCGTGCTTTTTGTTGTTCTGCAGTCTTTGGACGGGCCATTCTTCAAAGGAAGAGATGAGAGAGTACACGGCGGTGGACATTGTTCACAGAGGTGTCATAGCTGTCATGGGCCGGTTTGAAGACCTACGTTAGTGCTGAGGCGGGCTCTGATCCCTTTCAGCCGCTGACATAGGTGGGCAATTTGTCTGGGCCGGGGCTGTCTTTGGTTGTTGCCTGTCTGATAAAACGGTGTAACAGTCTACTGCCGCCGTGCGATGTGTCTGACCGCGCGCCCTCGTCCCGGGAGGCATTTGAAGTCGGGGGAATATGATCTGCGTTGGATCTGCTGGGTTTTAAGGTTCTGCAGGCGATAAGGAAGGTGAATGCATTGGTGTTCTACGTATCGATATGAGTGCTTGACGGAAACGCAGGCGTTTTTATGTTGTTACTTCATTTATACATCCAATGTTATTCTCAAACTTGCTGGAATATGAGAGCCAAATCATGGCATGTTTGAGTGTTAGAGCTCATGTTTAACAGAGGTCCTCTTTAGCTTTCAGCTGTATGAAGGTGACCCAAGGGTTTCTTTGATTCTACAAAAGGTTCATAGAACACGTCTTTCTTATCTTTCTGCTTGAATTACCCTGAAAAGTTGATTTAGCACTCGAGCACCTGAAAGCCAACAACTGGGTTTAGAACTCAGTACGTCGATGGCTCCATACCTATGGCTGGACAGTCAGTAGTAGAATAGAGTCCTCACAACCTCCCTCTGAGTCTGTTTGTGTGGGTGTGGGTGGGGGGGGGAGTGTTGGTGTGTGCGTGTGTGTGTGTGTGTGTGTGTGAGATCGCCACAACACCCAACGTTGCAAATATGTGAAGAGCAAATAGAAAATGTAATTGAATCTCCTGGATTGGACGGATAAAATACATTTAGATTAAATGTTATATTTAGGACCTGCACTATTTCAATGGATTTGAAGACTTATTGTCATTACTTAAGGTGCTGCTAAATAAATTCTCAACATAGGTTGGGATCGTTTTTGGCCATTATTGGTTAAAGAACGTTTTTTAAAATACGTACACACCGTTGGAGCCAATAGAGTTACTGATAATAGGCCGGTGTTTAAAACGACAGTATTGTAAAACATATATTTTTATTATATTCATTGATTAAAACATGAAACTAAAAGTCAGTTAGCAGTTAGCCCGTTGGCGTTGGCACATTAAGGACGACTGTCCATTTTGATTTCGGTCGAGAGTCCACCATCCTGCACTTCTGTTACACCACAAGAAGCTTATCTCATCAAATTATCAGCCCTTCGCAATTAAAAGTAGACTTTTGGCCGACATATAATATTTTTGTGAGTCGGCCATAATGCCTTACATCCTCGCTCCCAATCATTAGAGTAAAGCTATACACAAAAACCCCAGAAAAAAACGATCTTAGAAAATCCCTACGCCCAAGCTGTGGATGACAGACGTCTGCCAACACAGCACTGGGCACGAGCCAACTCTTTCTGCTAATTCCACCCCCCAAACACACACACACACACACACACACACACACACACACACACACACACACACACATACACATTCACACACACACATACACATTCGCACACACACACACATTTACACATATACACACACACACATACACATTCGCACACACACACACACACACACACATATTCACACATATACACACACACGTTCACACAAACACACACACACACACACACACACAAACACATTCACACACACGCACACAAACAGGCACATGCACACACACTCTGTTCTGCTGTCATCTCCTAACTAGTACAGGCCCAGTTGTGTCTTGCTCTGACAGCGTGTAGCACGCTGCCTGATTCCAGCCTTTATCTCTGTCAGGGTCTCTCTGAAGTACAGAGGCCTGAGCACACATTCCAGGCGAATACCCACCGAAAGAAGTTTTGACGCGCTGTTATTTGTCAAAGCTGCATTACGCATCGAGATCAGATAAGAAATTAAGTAAATGTAGGAGTTGGAAAGGCAGGTTTCACGAAGGACGGATTTAAGCTAGTCCTTGATTTCATGTGTTTTCCTAGAAAAATAATGAAAGTGCTCTGTGGTTGTCATGGAGCTCCGTTCATTATTCACATATTGCTCCCGAGTTGTACTGAGTGATGGCTCCATGTTGAATGACGACCATTTTCCATAACGAGCTGTAATTGGACAGCTCATACCAAATGGCTGATGAGCAGTACTAACAGAAACTTCAAATGCCTTATAGGTCAAGGCTCTGGGATGTATTGGTTTGCTGAAAATTGTAAAGAGAAACTCTAAGCATGACTGAATCATTGGAGGCATAATGACCTGAAAATGCTGCCCTGGATACCTTCAGTAATGGGCAGCTCTGGCCCTGGTCAGGTTTGAGGTCCTTTAGACCTCTGGCCAGCCATTTCTATTTTACACCTTGTGTCTATCTTCCTTATCTCCTGTCTCCTAATAACTCTCCTGCTCTGTCTCTATCCATCTCGCTCTCTCTCTAGCTCTCTATCTATCTCTATCTTTCTCTCTCTCTCCCCCTTCTGTTCAGGAAGTGTCCGTCATTAGAACATGTGAGGTCATCGCTTGCCTAATCAGGACTTTTCTGGTTTGAGCGGGAAACACTTGGGAAGCACTCAGCCAGGTTCTACAGCGATGGGAGATTGGACCAACTGCTAATCTAGACCACACTTCTCAGACCCCAGACTCTTTTCTAGAACATTGAACCCGCTGCTACTCTAGACTTTACTACTAAGACCCCAGACTCTTTTCCAGAACATTGGACTAGTCTAGACTACACTACTCAGACCCCCACACTGAGACAGCCGTCTCAGTGTCATACAATCTTTAGTTGATGGAAGGCTTAGACCAACGCCATGGAGAGTGTCTCCACCAGAGTAGAGGCCCCGAATCACTGAGTCACTGAATGAAGCCTGCCATATTTGGGACAAGAGTCGGGACCTTTAATTGCTTGCACAAAACTCTTGATCAGCACTCAGCATTTGTTTATTGTAAACGCATACTGGTTTATTTAAACGAGTATGCGCAGAGAGAGTGAGGGGGAGCGAGAGAGAGAGAGAGAGAGAAAAAGAGAGCGAGGTCTGCGGTCTTGGCCATTAGTTCATTTACTTATTTTTGTGTAGGTAATATGTTGTCAAATATGTTTAAACTTAAATAAACCACCTATACAAGTAGTTATGTCTCGTTGTATTAGTTTGTCCCGTTATTGACATAATGCGCGTCATTGACATAATGCGCAAATATAGACATTCGAATAGTTCGAATATATGTGGTTTTTTTAGAGCGAATATTCAAACGTCATTTTTGAGCCATTTTCACAGACCTAGGGTAGAGGCCCCGCCTCGTCTCCACCAGAGTAGAGGCCCCGCCTGGTCTCCACCAGAGTAGAGGCCCCGCCTGGTCCCCACCAGAGTAGAGGCCCCGCCTGGTCTCCACCAGAGTAGAGGCCCCGCCTGGTCCCCACCAGAGTAGAGGCCCCGCCTGGTCTCCACCAGAGTAGAGGCCCCGCCTGGTCCCCACCAGAGTAGAGGCCCCGCCTGGTCCCCACCAGAGTAGAGGCCCCGCCTGGTCTCCACCAGAGTAGAGGCCCCGCCTGGTCCCCACCAGAGTAGAGGCCCCGCCTGGTCTCCACCAGAGTAGAGGCCCCGCCTGGTCTCCACCAGAGTAGAGGCCCCGCCTCGTCTCCACCAGAAGGAGGAAGGCGCCTGCGGCTCTGTGTGCGCTGGGTTTAATCACGTCAAATGAGGCAGGATGGGCTCACGTCGTAAACAAGGCCGCAGCCGCCGCCGCCCCCTTGGGGGGGGGGGGGGGGGGGTGGGGGCGGGGGCGTTGAATGCACACTCAGCCCCTCGTTTGTAAAGCGGCCAGCGGGACAAGGCCGGCGAGGGATCCTTTGTCTGCCGACGCTCCCCAGGATACTTATGAGTTATCATAAGAGAGAGAGGAGAGAGAGAGAGAGAGAGAGAGAGAGAGAGAGAGAGAGAATACTGTGGAAGAGCAAGAGAGGGACCCTTTGCGTAGGGAGCCGGTACGACGGCCGCTGGAGAGATGAAGAGATAAGAGGGAGAAAGGTAAATGGTGATTAGCTGCTTGATGGATATTTCAGGGCCTCAGTGATTCTGGTTTCAGCCCACATCCTCAGTGAGGCAGTTGAATTAAATGCACTCTTGTACACCACAAGTGGGACTGTGTGTGTGTGTGTGTGTGTGTGTGCGTGTCTGTGCGTGTGTGTGTGTGTGTGTGTGTAATATCTTTATACAATTCAATTCACTGGCTCTTCAACCGACTTGATGAGTCCAAAAAAGCTTCTGGTCCGTCACAGTGTTTGTAGACGACACCAGGTCATCATGGCTCAGGATTGGTCCACTTCTCTTGGACCGTAGCTGCACTACGATGTACTACCATTCTACACACAGATACAGGTCAATGTTTTTAACACACGCAGGTGAAAACAGTAACACACACACCCACACACACACACAAAAAAAGACACACACACACACACACACAGATACACACACAGACAGACACGCGCAGACATACAAAGACACACACGCGCACATACAAAGACACACACCTCGACACAGTAACGCAGGGCCGCTCTCTAATGTAACCTTCAGCACATGCAGGCTGGCATTCAATTACCGCCCTGTCAGGGGCCCCTCCAGCCCAGGGGCCCCATGTCCTTGAGATCCCATCTCCACCGCGGCCCCGGGCCTCGTCTATATTCCATTACATCCTCCACATCGCCAGGGGCTTGTCCGCTCCAATCTGGCGCCCTCATCCTCACCCTAACTCTCATTTCTGAGGCCACGCCCACTTCTGTGTTTGTGTCGTTTTGTGTTTCAGAGTGCGAGCGTGAGAGTCGTTCGCTCCTCGTGCTGCATCGAGCAGCAGCTGGCGCTCACAGTGAGCTGAATATGGTGCGGTTCTGCACCATGAGTGTATGCTAATTGGCCTGACACTGTGGTGGCTGCTATGTATGTTTACGTTGGTTTTTGTTTAGGGGCCGGGTTGCTGTGGACCCACTGAAACATCACACCGTCACACCGGTGTCGCTGTTGGGAACGCGACGGCGAGCTGTTTACTGAGCGGCCGTCGGTGCCTGGCCGCGTTGCTGTCTCACGCAAATCCATAGCTACACATAGCAGAGCACAGCACCGTGTGAGTCGTTATATATATAGCCCCACGGAGATAATGACCCAGCCATGTCTGACAGTCCATTGTTTCATTTGAGAACGGCGACGTTTGATCTCGGTTCTGAAGCGATTGGATCTGCAGTACCGCCTCCGGGATCAGGAATAGATCTAAAGATACCGGGACGACCGGCGCGACCGAACGTCGTGACGTTGCTTCCGCCGCCGCCGCATCGTACGATCTCCGCGGCGTCCAAACGTCACCCGAACCGACCGCGGTTGATCCGCTCAGAGCCGCGCGGGCCTCGGTTGACGTCGTCTCACAACACATCCGTCGGAAACCACTGCTGTGAACGCGATTCAACAGCAGGCCTGGCCGCGAGGAAACCTCACCCCGGAAAGCCTCTATTTTTAAACCCGCCTGCGGTTTCTGTGCTTTATTCCCTCCTTCCGCCGGCACGGTGGCGCGGCGTTTCCGCGGTGAGCGGCGAGCGCCGCGACGTTAAGCCGCGTCCGTCGCGACCTCCCGCATGCTTCCAAGCGCTCAGCGATCTCGCCGCTCATCTGGCTGCTGGCTGACCTCACGGGGCCGCTCTCCCAAACACATGTCTGCCGTCCGCGGCGTGGCCGGAGACTCAGATGCCGAGGGCTCTGCGGCGGCGGCGGTGGCGGCGGCGGCGGCGGCGTCCTCCAGCAACACCGGCCTGAGCCGCCCCGAGGCCTCCGCCTTGGCTCTGTTCCCCGCGTGCCTCCCACGCCTTTGTAGGACCCAGCGCACCGAGTGCCGCTGCAATCTAGATAATGCATCCATGCCCAAAGGTGCAGACTTATGGAGTGGGCAGAGTTGGAATGTCATCACAGCGGTAAATATACAGTTAGGGTGTGTGTGTATATATATATATATATATTATATATATATATATATATATATAAATGCAGTATACATTAAACATAATTGGCCCCCCAGATTTATTGAATGTCTGGTTCGTGCTGATCTTACCCGACAGATCTTTCTGCATCAGCTCATTCTCCGGCGCTTCAGTCCACACACGGTGAAACCTGAGTTCATGGGGGTATTTACAGCGGCTGGCCGGGCCTGGTCTGGGCCGGTAACTATCGCTGTGTAGTCATACGGAGCCCATCGATCCCCACACACTTGTGCTATTGTGCCGTTCCCAGGGAGAGAGATGGCTGGGGAGCGAGATGGTTAGTGAGACAAAGAAGGAAAGAGAGAGAGAATGGCAGGATGGATGGAGAGAATGAAGGCTAGGGAGACGGCGCTGGTGGACGTTTATTACAGGCAGGTAGTTTCACGTTTATACAGACGGGCGGATTGACAGAGACAGAAAGGCTGGGTAGGTAGACGTGAAGACAGACCGCTGGACGGGTGATTGAAAGAGGAAATACTAGAGGAATACTTTGATGGATAAATAGGCAGACAGACAGACAGGCAGACTTGATGGATTAAAAGGTAGAAATAAATAAACACCAGATAGATTGACCGACGAACCGAACATAAGATCGCTTGAAAGGAAGAATCAAATTAAGGAAAAGGCCAGATAGTTCTACATAAAGACAGCGAGACGGACAGGCAGACAGTGATTGATCGACGCGTGTTTCATGATTCACACGAGCCGCGTTCATGTTTGTGTGTATTGTGTTGAGTTTGTGTTGAGTGTAAATACGTTCCTGTTCATAAATCTCCCATAATGCCCTGCAGGCCACTGCGTCCCCCATTAACAGAATGAACTTGGCGGCGGCGGCAGTGAAGGCGTTGCCGCTAACGGCCGCGTGGAGAAAACATCATAAAGGGATTGGGAAATTATTAGGCACCCGATACATCACCCCGTTGTTCTTTTAGCGATCAGTCTCATCTGTTGTCCTGCCCTTAGCGCCGCTCTCCCCCCGAGTGAGCAGATCTTCTAATACTATTGGCCGGTAATCTAACTCTGAGTGCAATCCCGGCCCTCTGGAGGGAAAACAATGGATTTGGGTCGCGTGCCCTGGTGTTGTGGCGCGGGGTCTCGAGTATTATGTCAAGTGACTCTACTTACTCAGACAAAACAATGTAGGCAGTGTGGTGCCTTAGCCCCGCTCCTGGCACCCCGCAGCAACCAACCAGGGTTCACCTTGGTCCTGTATACTCCTATTCTGCCGCTGTGGAGACCACAGCAGCGATACATAGAAGTATACAGGCCAACTGTAGGCCAACGATAGGCCCACTGAACCCCACAAGAGCCTCTGTGTCTGTCTCTCTGTTTGTGTGTTTGTGTGTGTGTGTATGTGCACGTGTGTATGTGTGCGTAGTTTGGGTTTGTACAACTAAACTCAACGTTTGGTTGAACACTAAACCCTTGGTGGAAGCATAAAGCAAATATTCTAGCAAATATGCCAAGAAGGTGAACCCGGTCCAGCAACACTGACCGTGTTGTGCTGTACGTGGTGTGTAGCAGTACTACGGTGTGAATGTTTGATGAAGGTGTTACTGTGTTCAGTGCAGTCCTCTCAATAGCTGAGAGGGGTCAGCTCTAAAGTGTCAAACATCTTGCTTTTGGGTTCAAGCAAACGTTAAGTTTAGTTACTACAAACACAGGCTATATACACACGCGCACACACACAAACGTGCACACAGAAACAAACAACCAGACACACATAGACGCTGGCTCTTGTGGGGTTTAGCTGGTGGCTGGTGTTGTCGTTTACAACAGGCTGCAGCCGAGGCGTCTCGCTACAGAGACTCAACAGCAGAGAGATCTCAACAGCAGAGAGATCTCAAGAGCAGAGAGATCTCAAGAGTGCGGCCGTGACTGGCCGACTGCGTCTCCACTCAACGAAACAAAAAGTGTAATTTGATTAAATCTGCTCAGTTTGTGTCCAGAAGCTGGTCAGCTGGCTAAATCAACTAAAGTGGATTAACTCTATCACAGGACGCGGGGATTAAACCCTAGTAAACACAATCACCAGCCATCGCATGTGGGCTTAGAGTTATTTCTGACGGAGAGACGGGGGAGGGGGGGGGGCGGGGGGGGGACAGAAAACCCACAGACGTTTCCTTCTGCTGTGCTCGGTCGGGGGGTGGGGGGGGGCAGCGAGGGCAGTCGGTCAACGACCCCTTTGCATCTCACACGCCGGCACCGCGGTTTACGCCACACCTCTGCTGCTGACTCCCCACCCGCCGCGGCGACACAGGTTCCCGCTGAAGACGCTGTGAGCCGCGATCACGCCAACGATCGCCTTAATGAAGGCGTCGAGCGATCCAGCCGACGTTTCTCTCCGGTGTGGACCGTCAGCAGGTCTCTAGATCCCTGAAGTGATTTTTGGTCCGGGTGGGGGGGTGGGGGTAGCCTGGCCTGATGATGGAGGAGGAGGAGGAGGAGGAAGAGGAGGACTTCCAGCAGCTTCAATGAAAGCGGGGGTGGGAGGCAGCCGGTGCTGTCGAGGTGGGGGGGGGGGGGGTGGGGGGGCGGATGGCGGGGGAGGAAGGTGGAGCAAGAAAAAATCCATTCCCCCTCCGCCCCCCCATTCCCCCCCCGCACTCACAGCGAGAGTTCTGCTGAGGCAGGTGTGCCGACCTTTCAGTCATCTGATAGGTCAACGCCGATAGGTCACCAGATAGGTCAGTGCTCGGCAGCGGCGTGCCTGGCCGTCGCTGGCGAGGCGGCCATGCCCCGGCGCCGCCTCACAGTAACACCGGCCTAACGCCAGCCGGCCGGGATCAGCGTGGGCGGACACGTGGCTCAGGCTGTGAAGCGGGTCGGCTGGTGAACCGGAAGGTTGCTGGTTCAATCCCCCGGCTCCTCCTAAGCTGTGAGTGTCGACGCCTCACCCTGACTGCTCCCGACGGGGGCCGGCTGTCGCCCTGCACGGCGCACTCCGCCGTCGGCGTGTGGACGGGTGAATGTCAGGCGATGTCGTAAAGGGCTTTGCGTGGCCACTGGTTAGAAATGCGCTGCGTAAATGTAGTCCGTTCCCCATCAATGGAGGGCCTCTGGCAGCTCTGCCGCTGCGGTGCGTTACGGCCGCTCTCCACATCGCATCCCGCCCCCACGACGGAGGGGGACAGAGGGGGCGGAGCTTCTGGCGCCTGGCGAGGGAGACGGGGGAGGACACAGTACAGACGCTCGTTCACGCTGAGGTGTTACCGCCGCAGCGCTTCGTGCTAAATTGGTTTCTCTGACGTCGCACATTAAGTTGTTCCTCTTGATAGGCCTGAATCCCTACCTAATGATTGTTTTTAAATAGGGACGCTTTGTCGTCATGGCATTGTTATTTTTGTGTGTGTGCGTTTGTGTGTGTGTGTGTGTGTGTGTGTGTGTGTGTGTGAGAGAATGAGCTCATCAGTGTGTGTGAGTGTGAGGCTGTGTGAATGTGTGTGTGTGTGTGTGTGTGTGTGTGTGTGTGAGAGAGTCAGCACATTAGTGTGTGTGAGGTTGTGTGTGAGAGTGTGTGTGTGTGTGTATGAGAGTGTGTGTGTGTGTGCCATGCGCGCAGAAAAGCACAACGCAACGCGCATCGTCTCCATGAATCCCTCGATGGATGAGTGTAGCGGAGGTCCGACGTGACGGTGCCTGTCTCTGTGTCCCCCCCCTCCCCTCCCCTCTCCCTCCCCCCTCTCCCTCCCCCCAGGTGTCCACGGAGTGAGAGAGGAGCCTCGGTTTGTGACGGCGCGCGCCGGAGAGACCGTGATCCTGGGGTGTGACGTGTCTCCCCCCCTGGACGGCCAGCAGCCGCCCTACGTGGTGGAGTGGTTCAAGTTCGGAGTGCCTATCCCCTTCTTCATCAACTTCCGCTACTACCCTCCCCATGTGGACCCGGAGTACACAGGTGAGGGAGGCCCCCCCAACCCCCCCCCCCCCCCCCGCCACGCCCCTAAAGGGCCAGCGGACCCCCCCCATGATAAACCAGAATAACACGATTTGGGGTTCCCCGAATATAACCCCAGATATTGTTATGAATGTAACTATTTATCTATCTTTCTACTATTTAGTCTTTGACTTTTTTTAGATAAAAGGTATGACATTAATGAGGGGCAGAGGTGAGGCGTCTTACACAACACTGCGGACACTGGGGTTTAGAACCAAGAACCTTTGGGTTAGAAATCAAACACCGTAACCATTGTTGACTATCCTGCTCATATAGAAAAAATGAATAGAATAAATAATGAATACATGGCGATAGGAGAGACTGAGAAGATAATAACGCAGATTTTGGACACATTCATTCCGATATTTGAATAAAACAACAGCAATGAGATGGTTACTACATATCTCTAGTGTAGATCTGTAAATCTGAGCAGAACAACTTAACATTACACCAGCTTGGGTGAATAATTGGCAGTGAGAGCACAGTAGACGGCACATGGTACTCTCCGCGTGAGACAATCTTCAACATTCACTAATCCTAATTATGTATATTTAAAAAGCATTTTGAGGAGTTATGACGCTGGGTATTCAGTACTATTCTAATTTTCTGGACGTCTTAATTATTACATATAGATTTCCCTGCACGGTTTTGGCTGAGAGCAGCGTTTTCGCTGACAACCAGAGAGAACGTAAGACCGCGTTAATGCGCTCCGTACATTAACCTCCCGAATGCTGTTTCATGGGGAAGGTTAACCTGCCATTCCTGGTGTGATTCAATGTTTTCTCCCTATTATGGTGATGTGGGACGTAAGGGTGTGAAGTGAAGTGTATTGCCTCTGAGCGCCAGCCATTGTAAACCTTCTCATGGCCAAATCTGCGTTAGCTCTCCGTGCTAACATTGTCCCCCATCCACTGTGCATCGCTCTGTACCTCCACACCCGACACAAGGGGGGGGGGGGAAGGGCAAGGCACGGTAACGGCGGGGAGCATGTGTGAGCCTGAATGACAGAACACAGACCAAATACAGACAGAAGAAGCAGCGAGTCCAGAGATGATTCACTGACACCTTCCAACTCCCCCCCCCCCCACCCTGTGATGAACACCATGAGGAGGCTAAAGTAGGGCCGCTACCTTATAGAGCAGAAGAACCACCGTGTTTTTGTAGCGAATAACTTCTCCAGACACGCGAGGAATGCCTTTGATACGTGGAACTGTTCGGGGCGTGCAAAGAATGGCTCTGATTCCTCCTCCGTCTTCCCCACGTGTTTTCCACTGTTAAAGCAAGAGTCGACCACATAAAACCAACCGCTTTATCGATGCTACACACAAGTCCTGTACGAACGCTAGGCTTTCACACAGGACTTGAAATGGTGGTCATAAATATTGACATATTCCAGAAGGAAGGACTTTCAAAGCAATCCCTGACCTGATTATACATGTATAGGCCTAGTTAAAAACGATAAAAAAAAAACAACAATCCATGTTTTGTATTATTTTCATCAAGAGAGATTATCCATCCTTTCCAATATAGTTTTATCCCCCACACAATAGATACATCATACATAATACAATTGGCGTTAGAGTTTTCTTCAAATTACAAAAACAATTTCCTATTCAAAGTTAATCCATTTAACTGGTAATCACAATGTTTTGTTTTTTTTTGCTACAACGAAACCTGCAACGACGACTACTGCTAAACTGTAGCTAATCTAGCATTAGCCTTCCCAAATAATATCAGGCTACGGACAACAACCCAATCACAAAACGGTTCCCGGCGAATACCTTTTCATACAGTATGTGCTCCGTGGAGCAGCAGACCGACAGCACTGGGGCCGTGGTGAGGACCGGCGAACAGATGAAACATGAACACGCCAAATAATCTCATGGCGCAGATTAGCGCGTATGCTAGGAGCTAAGCGCGTTAGCCCAGCGGCGGTGATGATCGCTGACAGTTGGTCCGTTGCTTCATGACAGGGCTTTGTGGGCCTCTGTAATTGGCCCCCGCCGTACAGCCCTCGTCTGGAGTTCAGCGGGGCTACTCCCATGAATTCTCATCTCCTAACCGATAAATAATTCATCCCGGTGAATAGAGTAAACGTGCGAGCGTTTCCTGACACAGCTGCCGCCAAAAGGAGCGCTGATTGGCCCGTGCTGAGGGTAGCGCTCTAAAATGTATTCCGCCGCCGTGGAGATGAGAAAGCTGAATGTCCCATTTCTGCGTTTACAGTGACTGGAGAGAAACCGCCGGGGAAAAAAAAATAAAGGCGCCCCATTCAAGTCGCAAGCCGCTCAGAGAGTTCATATGCGCGCCAGTATTCATTTGGGAGTCTAATTCAGCTCTCTCACCAGATGGATTCTGTTACCTCATTCCACGTTTTTTTTAATAACGGGTTTAATTGAAGGTAAGTGGGCAGTCCACTTCTGCTTTTTGCATTTACATTTTTTTTTTTCTTTCTATGCGCTGCACAGAACACTGGAGAATTGCATCGCGGGAGGGCGAAGTAGGGCACATACAGCCCCGGAAGTTATTACGGATTCAATCCCATGGCACGGAGACAAGTCAGTCTGGCAGGTTGAAAGGCAGCAGATTAACGACCAGACCGGCACAGGGCTCTGTTTTTAGAATCAGAGTCGCTGTTTGTGTCTACATTGTTCTCGACGTCTGAACCTAAGTGTTGATTATTAACAGTCGGGATGGAGTTGTGATGAATCACTATTTAGAGCGAGGTGAGGGAGGCGCGTCAGTGGAACGCTGTCTTCTCCTTCTTCTTCTTCTTCCCGGCGGCTATTATCTAATTCACTCGCAGATGGAAATTTCACATCTCACCGAGACTATCACTTCGCTGGTTTGTCCTTGAGCTATATGGAAATTATAACATTTGAAAAAATCTATTCTTGTACTCACTCAAGCAAAGAGGCAATCAATAATTCAGATGTGAAGTTTAGACATCAGATGCTCCAATTTTGGGATGAGTGGTTCCCACTGTAGTCCTATTAGAAATGTTGGTTCAAATGAAGCCAGAATATCCACAACCAATAACTACTATCAAGTAGTATGAATTGAGTTTTCTGTCAACAAAAACATACATACATGCATACATGCATACTACATACATGCATACATTCATTCATACGTACGTACGTACATACGTACATTTGTACATTTGACAGACTTTAAGCCAAACTATAGTACATTCATGACAAACTCGGGCAAAGTATAGTCGACTAACGTAAGTACATGTATGACAAAATACAGGACAAACTATAGTACATACGTGACAAACTATAGTGTACATATGACTAACTAGGACAAACAATGGTACATACTGTATATGATATACTACAGGAGGAACTATAGGACAAACCAGGGTAAATATATCATATACTACAGGACCAGTGGTACACATCACAATCCATATAACAAGCTATAGTACCGTCGACTCCCTCCAGTCAGAACCTTCCTTTATCTACCTATAACATGGACACTGGGTGAACTCAGTGTAACAGAACATTGAAGGACCGACTCTCATACCTAATCACACGTGAGGAAGCAGCTACGATTGGTCCACAGTGGTCAGTCTTCTGTAGTCCTTCCCCATTGAATCAAGACGCACGTGAACCCTGTCTTGTTCTCCGCCTCCCCGGCCTCAGTCCAGGGGCCTCTCCAGCCTCTAACAGTTACAGACGGCCTGGTCAATGGGCCACGTGAGGTCTCCAGGATTCCCTTAACCACTGAAAGCTTCTGTGACCAGAACAATGTGTTAGCCTCTTCTGCCTTCACCGGAGACAGACTCCTCCAGCACTGTGTGTGTGTGTGTGTGTGTGTGTGTGTGTGTGTGTGTGTGAGCGAATGTGTGTGTGTGTGTGTGTGTGTGTGTGGGCGAATGTGTGTGTGTGTGTGTGTGTGTATGTGTCATTGAGAGAGTGTTTGTTTGTGTGAGTGTGTGAGAGTGAACTCATCAGTGTGTGTGTGTGTGTGTGTGAGAGTGTCTGTGTTTGTGTGAGCGAGTGTGTGATGTGTGTGTGTGTCTGTTAGCGTGTGTGTGTCTGTTAGCGTGTGTGTGTCTGTTAGTGTGTGTGTGTGTGTGTGTGTGTCTGTTAGCGTGTGTGTGTGTGTGTGTGTGAGAGTGTATAACA
>NC_140274.1:3908179-3964161 GCF_964030765.1 Micromesistius poutassou | reverse complement strand
AGGGAGGGAGGGAGAGAGAGAGAGAGAGAGAGGGAGAGGGGGAGAGGGAGAGGAGCAGGATTCCTTATTGTTACTGCAGTTCGCCTCCTCACGCTTTATGAGATCTGAGGCTGTTTAGGTGCTGCAGTGGGGCCCATGTGACAGACTCCTCTTTTACCACTTTGGCTGCTAACGCGCCTCGTCTCTCCCCTGCACCTCCGACGCTCCCCGGCCTCTCTCTGCCGCCGGGAGAGCTGACGGAGGGAGGACGTCTGTCACGCGGCTCTACGGCCGGCGTCGCGGTAGGGGCCGTTTTAAACACACGCTATGTGCTTGCGTCAAAACAAGTCTCAGGGACAGCTTGTGAGTCTGGGTCCTGTGTGCTCGGCCACAGCTGGGTGTGACTTGAATGGAGGCCGTCGCGCAGCCCGGTGCATAATGGATGAGGCGCCCACTATCTGCTTATTGGTTAATGCATGTTCCTTAAGCACTTATTGGTTCTCGTCAGCGGCGGCGGCGGCGGCAGCGCAGAGCGGGTGGACACGAAGAGTGAGACGTTTCCAAGGTTACCACGTGGAGAAAGATTGGATCCCAGTCAAACTAATTAAAGTTGTAATATATTAAAGACCGCTCATTTCGGTCTCCCTGCACTCCCACACACGCACACACACACACACACACACAGAGTGCGCACACACGCACACACACACGGAGTGGGCAAACACACACACAAGGAGTGCGTACACACACACACACACACACACACAATATTCATATATTTTATGGATATCATCTTAATAATAGCATATGTATTCATGCTGCACTGGTACTTCTTAGTGTCCTTTATATCAGGTGTACCAGGGTTAAGTGGCAACAAGTGACACATTAAACAGTATATGGTTTAATATTATTGAAACTCTACAGTATATTGTCGTAACATTCGGATGTATGAATAATAAAACACACCGTCCGGCAGAAATATCGGATTCAAAATGTTGAACCCGATACTGAGGTTGAATTTCTTTAATCACGGTCATGAATCATAAAGAGGATAACAGCCCATAATAATCAACACGTCCATGTTTCATGCTCTGGGCTCCAGAGTGTGAGGTTTGCTCTTCCTCTTCATCCTCATCACTTTTCTACTCAAACCCTGGAACCGGTTTGGACCGGGCAGAGGGCCGTGTGGTCCTGATGGTTCTGACAGCGTGTGGTTGTGATGGTTCTAATGGTTGTGATGGTTGTGATGGTTGTGATGGTTCTGATGGTTCTGACAGCGTGTGGTTCTGATGGTTGTGATGGTTGTGATGGTTGTGATGGTTGTGATGGTCCTGACAGCGTGTGGTTGTGATGGTTGTGATGGTTGTGATGGTTGTGATGGTTCTGATGGTTCTGCCCCCAGGTCCACGACGGCAGCGTGACGGTCCTGGCCATCACCAGGGACGACCGCGGGGCCTACACCTGCCGCGCCCACAGCGACCAGGGAGAGGTGCTGCACACCACCCGCCTGCTGGTCCAAGGTACACGCACACACACACACACACACACACACGCACACGCACACGCACACGCACACGCACACGCACACGCACACGCACACACGCACACGCACACGCACACGCACACGCACACGCACACACACATGCACACGCACACGCACACGCACACATACGCAGGCACTCAAGCACATGCACACCCGCACACACACACATGCACACCTGCGCAGTCACACACACACACACACACACACACACACGTTCGCACACACGCATACATACAAGCACACACACACACACACACACACACACGCATACATACAAGCACACACACACACACACACACACACACACACACACACACGCATACACACACCCAGACTTCAGATGCCTGTCCTTTCGGAGCAGCTAGGGGGTTTTGGGTTTTGAACCAACAACCTCTGGGCTGGGAGTGGAACCACTACCATGTCCTGTCATACATGGTGTTGATCACGGGTTGAACGTTAACTCTCAGTGTATTGACGGGGGTTCATTGTTTTGTTCAGACCCCTTCGTACCGGGTCATGGTAAGCTTGAGAACGCACTGATGTGAACGCTGCTTGGAGTGGAAGGGGCTCAGATGCATTCTGGGAGTTATGGGGTGGCACTCTGTGTCTCACGGGTCTGTGTCAGTCAGCAGCCTTGATCCGGGCTGGGTGTGTGTGTGTGTGTGTATGTGTGTATGGGTGTGTGTGTGTGTGTGTGTGTGTGTGTGTGTGTGTGTGTGTGTGTGTGTGTGTGTGTGTGTGTGTGTGTGTGTCTATACGCGTGTGCATGGACGCAACAGGGCTGGTCTGTGTGAACATCTCTCCCTACCTCCGGTCCATTAACTGAGCTCTCTGCTGGACATAGATTGGATAGATCACGGTGATAGTAGCCCCTAGCTTCCCCCCTCCTCCCCCTCCTCCCCCTCTCCCTCCACCCCCACCCACCCCCCTCCCTCCCCCCCCACCCACCCCCCCCCCCTCCCCTTGGTCCTCCTCCATTGAGACAGCTCTGGACCAGTGAACACTGTGTATTCCAACATGTCCTGATTCATTTCTAATGGAAACGTCGTCGTGATGAGGATTTAATTACGTTCAAACGAAATTGGGCGAAATTAGATGAAAAGAAAAACGTCCAAAAAAAAAAAAAAAGCAGGAAAAAAAGACAGGAAATCGCCTGACATTTATGTTTATAAACAACGTGCGAGGATCCTCTAGTTCTTTCCTCATCCTGCGCATGAACAAGCATGTGGGATGACACACACACACACACACACACACACACACACACACACACACACGCACGCACACGCACACGCACACACACTTATACACACACACACCGGACACACAAACACACACACACACTTATACACACACACACACACCGGACACACACACACACACACACACACACGCACACACACATCTCTCTTGCTAGCTTGCTTTCACACACAGACGTACAGCCCGTGTATGTGCACCGTAAGTCCTAACCACGATCAAAACCCCTGCAGTAGAACCCTCCGCCAGAACCACAAGGGTGACACCTGGATATATATCGAGTTTCAACCACCCCCCCCCACCCCCCCCCCGCCCCCCCCGCGGTGGGCTCTCTGTATCGGGTGAGGCTCCACCTAGGGTGGAGCCTCACCCGATACAGAGTGTGGGCTCCAGTGTGGGCTCCAGTGTGGGCTCCAGACCCGATACCGGGGTCTGGAGCCCACACTCATAAACAGAGGCCACAGGAAACCCCCTCCACCTCTTTTTTAGTCCAGAGTCCAGGGGGGGATTTTTATTTTTTACAGCGAGGGGAGGCGTATGGGAGCTCCACCTGCTGACGGGGTTCGTTAGAGCAATACGGAGAGTCGCACGTGGCGTTTCACAGCAGCCGGCGTCAATGTGTGTTAGTATATAAGGCTGTGTGTGTGCGCGTGTGTGCGCGTGTGTGCGTGTGTGCGTGTGTGTGTGTGTGCGTGCGTGTGTGTGCGTCGTGTGTCTTGTTTTATTTTTGAGGCCAACCATCTCTGACTGGGGAGTTGAAGTGAAGGTTGTTGTAGCGGTGAAGGTGTTGATTGAGTCCCACTCGGAAGGTTGTGGGTTCAAACGCCGACGCGTGCGCGCTGTACCTGGAGGGTCTCTTGGGGACGACGACTCCCTGCTCCTTAAGGGTGTATTATAATACATGACTATGTTTATATATTCATATTATATAATAATATTAAAAATGACTTTTCTATTTGATTTTATCATTTTATTTTATTGAATGACGATGCTTCTATGTGTATATATATATAATATATTCATTTTATATAATAATATTAAAAACGACTTATCTATTTTATTTTAGCATTTTATTTTATTGTATGACGATGCTTCTAGTTGAAGCACTTTGAGTCTGCCTGGTGTATGAAAAGTGCTATATAAATAAATTTGCCTTGCCTTGGCTTGTCTTAATAATAACAAATAATAGAAACAATAGAATAATATTTTGTGTGTACTAAAGTGTCTGATGCTGGTTCTGCTGGTTTTTCTTGCCACTGGTTGGTGTTGAGAGAGGGGGTCCCCCCAGTGGTCACTCAGCTGTCTGTGTTCCCTCTCTGTCCCTCCAGGGCCTCCGTACATCGTCTCGCCGCCAGAGAACATCACTGTAAACATTTCCCAGAATGCCCTGTTCACGTGCCAGGCGGAGGCGTATCCCGGCAACCTGACCTACACCTGGTTCTGGGAGGAGGACAACGTGTATTTCAAGAAGTAAAGTCTCCCGTCGTGCTGCTTGTTGAGGGGCACTCTGTCCGAGCGCGTTGGGGGGGGGGGGGGGTTACCCGGGCGTAGTGGGGCCACGACACCGCCCAGACCCAAACTAACGGACAACCGCCTTCATCCCACCACTCCGTATTCTCTCGTCTGACCCGATCGGGAGAAAAGTTGCATTGAAACGCACCGCGGAGTCTACTGCCAACTACACAGCAGTGTGTACGTTCTGCGCTCGTGCGGGTTGACATAGGTCTCCTTAACAACACGTGGCGACACGATACGATGCAACTTTATTAATCCCGTGTAGGAGAAATTAATTTGTTGCAATAGCCCAGCAGCAGTAGAACAACACAGGATAATAATAAATAATATACGATACTATAAGAATACAAAGTACTAATGCAAACAAAAGTAGAGGCTAAGGGGAAATGCTGAACGAAATGCTAAAGTAAGGAGAAGACAAGACAAACACAACAACAACAAACAACAACAAATAGGGCAAAGAAAATAGACGGTATAAATAGTGTAAAATTATAAATTATAAGTTCCAGAAATGCAATGAGAAAAAGAGAAAGTGGCCCAGTGATCAAGTACACACACACACACACACACACACACACACACACATATCTATCTGCAGGTACATACATATACACACGTGTTTATATATATAGATATATATATACACACACACACACACACACAATGTTAACACTCTCAGACTTTTATGCGTGTGTTTGTGTGTGTGTGTGTATACATGTGTCTGTGTGTGTGTGTGTGTCTGTCTGTATATACGTGTGTGTGTGTGTGTGTGTGTGTGTGTGTGTATAAGTGTCGGTATGTGTGTATGTGTATCGCCAGCCTGTCCAGAGACGGTGAGAGTGGAGCCCAGCGGGTATGAGTGTGCGTGCGCGCGCGCGCGTGTGTGTGTGTGTGGTCAGCGGGCAGCGAGCCCGAGTCACATTGCCGCGCTCGGGCGGCCGCGTCACGTGACTCCGGACGCCGGCTGTCACGTGACTCTGAGTGTCTCCGTGCCACGCGCTGGCGCCGGGCCCCTGCGTGGTGTGTGGAGCAGCCAGCCGCACGGCGGGTCCATTCTGGGGCCCGTCTTCTGGGGCCAGCAGCCTCTCAGGGGCCTGAGGGCCGGCCCAGGAGCAGCATTGCCAGATTGGGCCCCTTTTTTTCCCCTGCCCCAATCTGGCAACACTGGCTGCAGCGCGCTGCAGCCAATCTGGCGACACACGTGTATGCATGCACACACGTATACAGACACACGTACGTATTCTCACACACACACACACACACACACACACACACACTTATACACGCACACACACACACACACACACACTCACTCTTACAGACAGACACACACACACACACACACACACACACACACACACGTATACACACACACACACACACATATATACACACACACACACACTCACACACACGTATACACACGTGCACACACACACACACACACACACACACACACTCAAACTTACAGACACCCCCACACACACACACACACACACACACACACACACACACACACACACACACACTCGTATACACACGTGCACACACACACACACATATACACACGCACACACGCGCACACACACAGACGGGGAGGGCGGGCGACAGGGCACTGACAGGGACCGGGGGACTGAGGAGCATTCAGCCTGGGGACAGAACACTGGGGGCCCCGCTGTGAGGAGAGGAGCAGGGCCCGCAGAGTCTGGCGCCCGGGGGGGGGGTGGCCCCCGCTTCTAAAATTACCCGGTGCCGCGGCGCCTCTATTCAATTAGAGAACAGTTCGGTGTCGGAAATTCAGTATATTTCAGTTGAAAATCGTCTTATGGCGTGGTCCCCCCCCCCCCCCCGCGCGCGCGTGTCCCCGACGCGGCGCACGTCCTGGCGCCTCACAGCGAGGTGAACAACGTGACGGCTGACGTACGCTGTCGTAACCGCTCTGACGCTCTGCTCCTGTTACTGTACCCAATCGCATCCCGGGGGGGTGGCGGGGGGGGGGGGGGGGGGGGGGCACGCGGACTCAGAGGTCGGTAGAGCTGGGGATGGCTGGTGACCGGAAGGGTCGCTGGTTCGATCCCCGGGCTCCTCCTAAGCTCGAGCGTCGAGGTGTCCCTGAGGCTGTCGCCCCCTGCGTGGCTGACGCCGTCGGTGTGTGCAATGTGTGTGCGTGAACGGGTGAATGTGAGGCGAATATTGTACAGCGCTTTGAGTGGCCACTGGTTGGAAAATGCAACATAAATGCATGCTGTCCGTTTACCTTTTATCTCCTCCTCACATTGTTTCCCCCACCCGACACACAACGGGTTCCTCTGACACCGGCGTTGCCCTGACGACCGTGGTCCGGCGGTGTGTGTGTGTGTGTGTGTGTGTGTGTGTGTGTGTGTGTGTGCGTTCCTCAGCGACCTGAAGCTGAGGGTGAGGATCCTGATCGACGGCACCCTCATCATCTTCCGGGTGAAGCCGGAAGACGCCGGGAAGTACACATGCAGCCCGAGCAACAGCCTGGGAATCTCGCCCTCCGCATCAGCACACCTGACTGTTCAGTGTGAGTGTTGCCCTGGCAACCGCCGCGCAGGGGAGGGGAGGAGGGAGGGGCGGGGAGAGGGAGGGGGAGAGGGAGAGGGAGGGAGACGGTACAGTGAGCTCTGGAAGGAGGGAGGGAGGGAGGGGAGCAGCAGTATGGAGTCTGCCGCTGGCGTATTCCCAGCTCCTCCGCCATCGCCGCGGAAACGCACCGCCGTAACCTTCCCAGATCTCAAGGTCACATGACCTTAACCACCACCCCCCCCCCCCCCGGACTCACGGTTCAGCGGCAGTGAGGCCACATTTCCACGGGATCAATCTGAAGATGATCTCATTGGTTGGGAGACGGGGCTATGATGTCACCGTGGTGTCTCAGGACAGGGTTCTGTCTGCAGCGTGTGTCTGGGAGACTCCCGCGCTGACCCTTTCCCGCAGGGGGTTCCTCCGCGGGGCTGACGAGAGACGAATGCCACTCCGGGCCGCCTGAGTCCGGCCAGCGTCAGAGTCTGTGGGCTGGCTAATGGCGCCAGTCTCTCAGAGGAGCCTTACGTTACAATGCTATCGCGACCAGGCGTCCCGCTGAATCCATCGCTGGTCTCTTTTTGACGCCAGTGTTGTGTATTCAATTCCAGTTGTTACAGCACTCTTTTGGAGTCATTCCAATTCAGATTGGATGCTTTGATTTGTCATCAGTCCCACTTGTAAGTCACTTTGGATAAAGGTGATAAGGGTGGCGTCTCACCTATGTGCCTCTCTCACTATGTCTCTCTATCTCCCTCCCCTCCTCTCTCCCTCCCCCATCTTTCTCTGTGAATCTGTTTCTCTCTCTCTCTCCCTCTCAATCTCCCTCCTTCTCTCTCTCTCTCTCTCTCTCTCTCTCTCTCTCTCTCTCTCTCTCTCTCTCTCTCTCTCTCTCCCCCCCCCCCCCCCCCCCTTCTACAGACCCGGCCAGAGTGGTCAACATGCCACCGGTCATCTACGTCCCCCGCAAACTGCCAGGGGTGATCCGCTGCCCCGTGGACGCCAACCCCCCGGTCATCTCCGTCAAGTGGGAGAAGGACGGCTACCCCCTCCGCGTGGAGAAGGTGGGTGGTGGTGAGGGGGGCCCTCAGGCCTGGGTGGTGGTGAGGGGGGCCCTCAGGCCTGGGTGGTGGTGAGGGGGGCCCTCAGGCCTGGGTGGTGGTGAGGGGGGCCCTCAGACCTGGGTGGTGGTGAGGGGGGCCCTCAGACCTGGGTGGTGGTGAGGGGGGCCCTCAGGCCTGGGCCAGCGGCCCTGGGCGTTGAAGCTATGGATGTGCGATGCTGCAGAATTGATCTGGGAAGTTGGGTGACGCGATGTCAAGGTCTTTCTTTACTGAAAGGGAATTACCCACAAACACACACACACATGCACAAAATAGTGCACACACACACACACACACACACAAACACACGTACAAATACACACACATGCACACGCACACAATAGCACACACAATAGCACACACACGCACACGCACACACACCATAGTGCACACAATAGCACCCACACGCACACACACACGCACACAATAGCGCGCACACACACACACGCACGCACACACACACACACACACACACACACACACACACACACACACACACACACAGGTTCTGGGTTGTAACCCCAGTGTCCATACGTCCACATGAAGGCCTCCTTGAATATAAATCTGAACCCCAAGCTGCTCATTAACGACGTTTATCTTCTATTCACCGTGAATGGCGTTGGCTGAAGGACATCATGAGTGACCTCAAACCAATGACCTCGGTTGTAGACTAGTGATTGACCGATAAATATCGGCATCCATTTTATTTGATTTATTCATTTATTTTTTATATATTTTCCCGGCATGATTTACAGACAGTTCAATAGAACTGTCTGTAGTGTAGTGTAGACCTGACCGTGGGGGGGTCCCATCCCTAGTGTAGACCTGACCGTGGGGGGGTCCCATCCCTAGTGTAGACCTGACCGTGGGGGGGTCCCATCCCTAGTGTAGACCTGACCGTGGGGGGGTCCCATCCCTAGTGTAGACCTGACCGTGGGGGGGGTCCATCCCTAGTGTAGACCTGACCGTGGGGGGGGTCCATCCCTAGTGTAGACCTGACCGTGGGGGGGTCCCATCCCTTAGTGTAGACCTGACCGTGGGGGGGTCCCATCCCTTAGTGTAGACCTGACCGTGGGGGGGGTCCCATCCCTAGTGTAGACCTGACCGTGGGGGGGGTCCCATCCCTAGTGTAGACCTGACCGTGGGGGGGTCCCATCCCTAGTGTAGACCCCCCACCTGACTGTGGATGTGCTCTCTCGGGTCCCCAGTTCCCCGGGTGGAGCCAGACGCCCGACGGAAGCATCCGGGTGGCGGAGGCCACTGAAGACTCCCTGGGCACTTACACCTGCGTGCCTTACAACGCCCTGGGGACCATGGGCATGTCCCCCCCTGCTACTCTGGTGCTAAAGGTACGTCCGGACCGCAGCCGCGTGGAGGAGCCGTGGCTTTAGACGCACACTGACCCAGACGTGAGCCGCTACAAACATTTACTAGTGTGTGTGTGCTTGTGTGTTTGTGCGTGCACTGTTTTGCTTGTGTGTGTGTGTGTGTGCTTGTGTGTGTTTGTGTGTGTGTGTGTGTGTGTGTGCGTACACTTTTGTGTGTCTGTGTGTGCGCTATTGTGTGTGTGTGTGTGTGTGTGTGCGCTTTTGTGTGTATGTCTTTGTGTGTGTGTGTGCGTGCGCTTTTGTGTGTGTGTGTGTGTGTGTGTGTGTGTGTGTGTGTGTGTGTGTGTGTGCGTGCGCTTTTGTGTGTGTGTGTGTGTGTGTGTGCGCTTTTGTGTGTGTGTGTGTGTGTGTGTGCGCTTTTGTGTGTGTGTGTGTGTGTGTGTGTGTGTGCATGCGCTATTGTGTGTGTGTGTGTGTGTGTGTGTGTGTGCGCTTTTGTGTGTGTGTGTGTGTGTGTGTTGCAGGATCCCCCTTACTTTAATGTGAGGCCAGGGGGGGAGTACCGCCAGGAGGCGGGGAGAGAGCTTGTGATCCCCTGTGCTGCTTCTGGAGACCCTGAGATCCCAACCATCACCTGGAGAAAGGTACAGTCCCCCTCTGGTACAGGCCCCCTCTGGTACAGGCCCCCTCTGGTACAGGCCCCCTCTGGTACCTTCACCCTCTGGTACAGGCCCCTCTGGTACAGGCCCCCTCTGGTACAGGCCCCCTCTGGTACAGGCCCCTCTGGTACCTTCACCCTCTGGTACAGGCCCCTCTGGTACAGGCCCCCTCTGGTACAGGCCCCTCTGGTACCTTCACCCTCTGGTACAGGCCCCCTCTGGTACCTTCACCCTCTGGTACAGTCCCCCTCTGGTACAGGCCCCCTCTGGTCCATGGTACATTCACCCTCTGGTACATTCACCCTCTGGTCCATGGTACATTCACCCTCTGGTCCATGGTACATGACCTCTGAAGGGGTGAGGGGGACATGGAGGAGAGCCTGTGTTCTGATGCCCTTCTTCTGACACATCCCCTGAATCAGTTCTGCCCCACTCTCCACACCAAGGGGTTCCCTATCACTGTTATACAGAGACCTATCAGAATCAATGAGGGCATTATCAATGTCAACAGGGTGACTGTGTGAGTAGAGGTCGTCAAAACCCCAACGTTTAACACATGCTCTAGCACTAGGGCTGCAGAATTAATCACATTTTTATCACAATGACGATATTGGCTTCCCACGATAAAATGTACGTGATCGCGCGACATTGAAAATGCGTGCTCCCCCCCGCCCCAATTTTCTTTTCTAAAATAATGCATGCTCCGCAAAAAAAAGAAAATAAATAAGCGTGCCCCGTCCATGCAGTATACGCTCTGGCTCCGCTGCAAAGCAAACCAAGCGCTCCTTTACACATGCTGTCTGCGTGAGTCCAGCACAAACTGCACTGCGGCGCGAAGCCTGAAATCAAGTCTACTGGAGGCAGTCTGGACAAGGCTTAGCCAATACTTTGAAAGAAAAGAAACAAAATTTAAACGTCTGACACAACAGAAGTCGAAAAACTCGTTGCGGATCATCGTCCATTATCGGGGAATATTTCGGATTTAGGGCAAGTGATATTAACCAGCAACAACCGATATGAAAAGAGTGCCGTAGAGGTGTGTCAGCGCCGGAGGGCAACACAACTCATTTATTCAGCCACCTGAAAACACACCACAAAATAGATGATGAATGCATGAAGGCTAAAAGTGTTGCATCGGCTTCTAACGCGAGTTGTCACCACGTCAACCCAGACGTCCATAAAACCGTATCCATCCAGGTCACAAAGACACGCCAAAATCACCAATGCAATCACATCCCATTGGGCCAAAGATATGTGTCCAATAAACACGTCAGTGATGAAGGCTTCAAGAAAATGGTAAACATGCTGGACAGAAAGTATGTCATCCCCTCGGGCAATTATTTTATAATTCTATTATTACTTGCGCTGTATGAAAAACAGCGCAAGGCAATGCCTTTTCTGCATAGTCCTGCATCAAATTGTTCTGATTCTGTTGCATTCTGTGAGGGCATATTTATTTTAGTAATCCTTGCTGTTTATTATAAACACCTTATTTACAAGTTTAACAAATCTTTTACAATTGAAACATTGATTAAACGTTGATTTTAAGTTGGTGTTATGCATGCAAAGATTTTTACATTAGCAGGAATGTGGCACAATGGATCACGGATGTTAAAGCAGTGTTATGTTTACGTGACCGTTCAATACAAATATTTGTCAATGAAATGAATAATCGTGGTAAATAATCATGATATCAATATTGATCAAAATAATCATGATAATCATTTTGGCATAATCCTGCAGCCCTATCTAGCACCAGAGAAAACAGGCAGGAAAGCCTTATCTGTGTTTTATCAATCGCTAGAATATTGTGATTGCAATGTTACGATTACCATAATATTACAATTGCAATGTTACAATGACAAAGTATAATGATCACGATGATACCATTTCCCAAATATTACGATCACAATTTTATGATGACCAAAATATTCAGATAGCAATTTTATGATGACCAAAATATTCAGATCGCAATGTTACCATGACCAAAATTGCCTATGTAGGGACGAGCCATGAACAAATGAATGATGTATGTACTATGTCTTATGTCTGTATTTTTGTGCCTTTTTTGTCTTGTCTGTTGTATTGTAGAGCACACTGCAGCAAATTCCTAACAACTTACGTTGTATGGCAATTAAAGTATTGAATCTTGAATCTTGAATATTACGATTGCGATATTACCTTCATTTACGATTCCTACCATCGCAATTCTATGATCACCCAAAGCCCCACAAAAAATCTCATTACATACTCCAAACATATTGCTCTGGAAACGTATCTAAGCTAGACGGCATCTCTTCCCGTCTCCCTTCCTGGCAGGTGGGGAAGCCCAGTAAGAGTAAGCACAACGTCCTGCCAAGTGGAAGCCTGCAGTTCCTGTCCCTCAGCAAGGAGGACCACGGCGAGTGGGAGTGTGTGGCCACCAACGTGGTCACCAGCATCACTGCCAGCACGCGACTGCTCGTCATCGGTAGGGACCTGGCCCGTCTCCCGCCTCTCACGTGATGTCATGTCCTGCATAGCCCTGCCCACGCATGGCACCACCTTATCTACGCCCCTAGAGGGGAGAGGAACTCATGTTTGTAAAATAAGAGTCCTCCTTTCAGGGATGGAAGGAGTCCCATGAATGGGCAACAACAATTTGAAGCACGCTTTAGACCAAACAAAGCACAAACTAAGGTGTTTTAGTGTTGCTACTTACATTTACATTTTAGATTTACATTTAGGGGATTTTGCTGATGCTTTTATCCAAAGCGACTTATTCATTCACGCATACACACACTGACGGCAGAGTCAACCACACAAGGCGACAGCCAGCTGGTCAGGAGCAGTGTAGATGAGGCGACAGAGGTTGCTAGCCGGGGATCGGACTAGCAACCTTCCCGCTCTACCTCCTGAGCTACTGTTGCCCCCTACTTAACAGTTTAATTGACTGTTTTCCCAATATGTGATAAATAAGAGTGGGGTGAGAGCCTGCCTGTGTTCTGCCTTTATGGCTTCAGTTCCAACGGTAGAGCAGGGGTGTGGTTACCTGGAAATCCAGAGTTCTCGTGAGAGCACAATTTTAATTTGCTCAGCAAGTCACTCTGGGAACGAGCAATATAATCCCTCCCCGATGCCCCTCTCCCAGCACATTAACCAATCACATGGGTGTATCTGATATAGGCGGGCCGAAAGCGTTGCTGTTTTACTGATCGGATACGGCAAGAGTCTTATCTATTGGTTAGCTCCGCTGGTCTGGATACGTCACCCCTTGTATTCTTCTGATTGGTCGTAATGTTATCCAATTGCGTGCAGTGATATTTTCAAATGCATGCTTGGTTCCGCCCCTCGAGTCGGGCCGTTTTCATCACTCGTTGCCAGACCCTACAGCTTTCTAGATGTGGGTCTGGATTCCCAGGGTAGGGGTGTGGTTCTCTCAGTGTTCAACATGAGATCTCTTCCTGTGCGCATCACGCACCTCAACACATCCTCACCCCGGGGATTCCAGTGTCTGAGCGGTGGATATTAAAGCGGACAGTGCGTTCCGACCACTCCACACACATATCCTCTGGCATCAGCGAGATATGTGCTGAACTGTAAAACCTCTGTTTAAATATTTTTTTTCTGATACGCTTTACTCAAGGGTCTTAAATTAGAATTGCCATCAAAATTGAACATTTGCGCTTTGGGTCAATTTTTACGATGCTCTGTTCGCTTCCTGCACGCAAACGAGAACACGTCTTTATCGGCGATAGGATAGGACCGACAGGCGCTAAGACGTGGTTCAGGTGCATACATTAAACCTCATCTAAAACCCCAGGGCCTCATGTACATATGTGGGAAAACAAGGAGTGAAAATGGCGGCGCCTGGTGTAGCCTTGATTATAAACCCTGGACAGCGGGAGCAGGTGAGGGGGCAAACCGTGCCACGGAGCTCAAGACACACACCGGGGGGGGGGGGGTGGGGGGGATCTTCACACCCCAGCTGGTCCTCCCCCTACCCCCCCGGCAACCACCCTCCTCCTCCCCCCCCGGCAACCGAGCTCAGTGTGTCAGTTGGGCGGCGGTGCGACCAGCAGCTGTGGTTCCTCCAGACGAACCGCGTCTCGAAGGGGGAGCTCTCTGCTCCTCCACTCCTCCTCCTCCTCCTCCTCCTCCTTTAGGTGGAGGAGGAGGAGGAGGATGAGCTGGAGCTGGCTGCGGGTCACACAGGCGCAGCTGGCCGGGGCCAGACAGGAGCGGCGGTCTGGGCTGGGGCGGGCCCCACCGCGGCGCTGCTGTCCTTGACCTTGTCTGGTTGGCCGGCCGAGCGGAGCGGTGCTCCGGCGTTAATCACACACACACACACACACACACACACACACACACACACACACACACCGGGATGAGTCAGCAGATCTGGGACGCCGGTCGTAATGGCCGCTTGTTCCTCTGACTCACCTTTATGGGACTTGAGCTGGAGGTAGAAGCGCTGGGTTTATTTACAGGCTGCGACCGGAGTCATTGTTTCGAGGGATTGTTCGGTTTGATACAATATGTCGACTAAAGGGCAAAAGATTTTCTGTAATTGACCGGGAATTCACGACGCTGTCTTTGTGCGTCAATACATTAAGATAAGATAAGAATAAGATAGTCCTTTATTAGTCCCACAGTGGGACTAATTTGCTGTGTTACAGCATTATTAATACGCCGCTACTGTTACGATTAAGTTGTTTAGCGGACGCTTTTATCCGAAGCGACTTGTGACCGTAAATACAGTTCCAGGACCGGGGGGGGAGGGGGGGGGGGGTTGGTGTAACGGCATCCTGCTAAAGACCCGGGATAACAACTTACAACTACACGATCCCACCCCTTTAATCAGAACAATCAGTATTAGGCCCAGTCCCATTTCTCTGCCCTTAACAAGAACACTTACTTTGAGTGCCCTTAGATGCAAGTCAGCTACCGAGCTGGCTAGCGTGCAAGGGTTAATTCTAAGGGAAAAACAGCACTCGCCCTTACTCCCTTAAGTATTGGGACTCCCTACCCCTTCGCGGGAACGTGCAGAATCTAGGACTAAATTTAGGGCTCAAATGTAGGGGAAGGGGGAGACTTAGGGAAAGGGCCTGAGTCTCTCCTCAAGCGTCAGGTGTTCATACCCAGGGCTGAGGGTGGAGGGGGCAGGAGCACACGGCGATGCATCGCCCCAAAACAAGGGGGGCGCAAAGTATTCCTCCTGACGTTTGTGGTTCCTCCCACAGGCACCAGCCCCCACGCTCCGGGCAACATCCACGTCCTGCCATCCATCACCTCCGCCAACGTGTCCTGGGAGCCCGGCTACGACGGGGGCTTCGAGCAGACGTTCTCCGTGTGGTACGGCCCAGTGTGAGTAGCTAGTTCCCCCCCCCCCCCCCGTTCTCCTTGTGGTACGGCCCAGTGTGAGTAGCTAGTTCCCCCCCAGACGTTCTCCGTGTGGTACGGCCCAGTGTCAGTAGCTCTCGGTTCCCCTCCAGACGTTCTCCGTGTGGTACGGCCCAGTGTCCGTAGCTCTCGGTTCCCCCCCAGACGTTCTCCGTGTGGTACGGCCCAGTGTGAGTAGCTCTCGGTTCCCCCCCAGACGTTCTCCGTGTGGTACGGCCCAGTGTCAGTAGCTCTCGGTTCCCCTCCAGACGTTCTCCGTGTGGTACGGCCCAGTGTCCGTAGCTCTCGGTTCCCCCCCAGACGTTCTCCGTGTGGTACGGCCCAGTGTGAGTAGCTCTCGGTTCCCCTCCAGACGTTCTCCGTGTGGTACGGCCCAGTGTCCGTAGCTCTCGGTTCCCCCCCAGACGTTCTCCGTGTGGTACGGCCCAGTGTGAGTAGCTCTCGGTTCCCCCCCAGACGTTCTCCGTGTGGTACGGCCCAGTGTCAGTAGCTCTCGGTTCCCCTCCAGACGTTCTCCGTGTGGTACGGCCCAGTGTCCGTAGCTCTCGGTTCCCCCCCAGACGTTCTCCGTGTGGTACGGCCCAGTGTGAGTAGCTCTCGGTTCCCCCCCAGACGTTCTCCGTGTGGTATGGCCCAGTGTGAGCGTTCCCACGTTCTCCGTGGACTCCCGCTTCGGTGTAGCCTGGCTGTTGCCAGAGCAAGCTCAATCATAGATTGCACGTCGGTCTGGGGAAGCTGCTGTCGTTTTCTTCAGCACAAGAGGGCGTGATCGACGGGCGGAGTTAAATTGACTCTGTACGCAATTGGCTGCTCGCCTGTCGCTTCCCTGTCGTCATTGTGTTAAACCAGCCAATGGCGCGCCAGGGGGAAAAGCCAGCTTGGTGATTGTCTCCCGCGAAAACGTATCGAAACTAGAAAGAAATGTCTTGCTCTTCTCCAGACCCTTCTGCAGGGCGAACTGAAATCGCTGGCAGAATGGGCGGGGCTACCCAGTCCAGCTTCGGTGGGTAGTGCGGGACGCGGGGGGAGGGGGGGGGGGGGGGGGGGGGGGGGATGATGTGACACGTCGTATACATCCCCGCCCGCCGCTGACGCCACGAGGAGGAGCAGAGCGGTGGCGTACATGTTTAGACGCGGCCGGCTTTTTCGGGGGGGGGGGGGGGTATTAACAGGAGTATTTGCGTTTATTCGGTAAGCTGGGGTGTATTTCACGCCACGGGGGAACATGATGAAACACTGGGCGTGTTGAGCACCCCTACGTGAGAAGGGAGAGTCGTCCCAAGTCCGGTGAAGTTAGTGTTCATAAAGAGATGTGAGTTCCTCTTGACACTCTCGGGCAGAGATGATTGCGTTCTCAGCAGAAACAAGCAAACTCTAAGCCGAGCAGCGCGGCGCCAGGGGTCCGTGGTTATGAATGTGTTGATCAGAGCTATCTAATTACCCAGTTAACTGGGATCATTACCTGCCAGAACACATTTTTTACGGCGAGCAGGGAGAACGGATACTATCTCACTGCAGTGGAGAGCAGGGGAGGCCGCTCTGTGCTCGAGTGCCGGCTGGCTACGTGCGCTATATTGTTTTAGAACAACTGGAACCCGTTGTCTCCTCTGGTTGTGATTGGCTTATTATTCATTATACTCACAGGCCACGGCAGACTGTAAACCATCAGCCACTCTCTTCCACACCGTCGTCGACATATATAGCTAGATAGATAGGTTTGTATATAAATATATATATAGATAGATAGATAGATGGATAGGTTTGTATATAAATAAATAAATATATATATAGATAGATAGATGGATAGGTAGGCAGTTAGACAGACAGACAGATAGGTAGATATATAAGTTATCTTGATGGATGGATGATGGATATGTATATATACATATTAACTTATGTTTGAGTCTAGATGGATGGATAGCTAGTTTGTCTAGTCTAGATGGTTGGATAGTTAGATGGATGGTGGATACATAAATATATTAACTTATGTTTGACTAGATGGATAGCGAGATGGACGGATCCAGCAGTGTTGGCTGACCTGTCTCCCTTCTGTCTCTCCTCCTGTCTCCCCTCTGTCTCTCCTCCTGTCTCCCCTCTCTCTCTGCTCCTGTCTCCCCTCTGTCTCTCCTCCTGTCTCCCCTCCTGTCTCTCCTCCTGTCTCCCCTCTGTCTCTCCTCCTGTCTCCCCTCTGTCTCTGCTCCCGTCTCCCCTCTGTCTCTCCTCCTGTCTCCCCTCTGTCTCTCCTCCTGTCTCCCCTCTGTCTCTCCTCCTGTCTCCCCTCTGTCTCTCCTCCTGTCTCCCCTCTGTCTCTGCTCCCGTCTCCCCTCTGTCTCTCCTCCTGTCTCCCCTCTGTCTCTCCTCCTGTCTCCCCTCCTGTCTCTCCTCCTGTCTCTCCTCCTGTCTCCCCTCCTGTCTCTCCTCCTGTCTCCCCTCCGTCTCTCCTCCTGTCTCCCCTCTGTCTCCCCTCTGTCTCTCCTCCTGTCTCCCCTCCTGTCTCTCCTC
The DNA here is from genome assembly GCF_964030765.1 of Micromesistius poutassou. Taxonomy (NCBI): domain Eukaryota; kingdom Metazoa; phylum Chordata; class Actinopteri; order Gadiformes; family Gadidae; genus Micromesistius; species Micromesistius poutassou. Next base: position 3,946,349 of record NC_140274.1, on the reverse strand, counting down.
CTGTCTCCCCTCTCCCCTCTCTCCCTCCTCCTGTCTCCCCTCTGTCTCTCCTCCTGTCTCCCCTCCTGTCTCTCCTCCTGGCCCCCCAGGTCCAAGAGGATCGACTTCGGGCCCCACGATTGGCACTCCATGCCGGTGTCGGGCTCCGGGACCTGGCTGGTGGTGACGGGGCTGGAGACCAGGACCGAGTACCAGTTCAGCGTGCTGGCCCAGAACAAGCTGGGCACCGGGCCCTTCAGCGAGGTGGTGACGGTCAACACCGCAGGTGGGTGCCGGCCGGGGTCGTGACCTCAGGGTCACCGCGGGGTCAGGGGCCTCCGGTCGCTAGCCAGGGTTTAGGCCTACTTTGTTTTTTAATGAGTTTCCGGTTTTAACGACTTCTGGGATTTGGACGACCACCAGATTGTTGGACTGTGGACTATAGCGCCCTCTAGTGATTCATTTCAACTGATAAACAAGTAGAAAGATTAGTTCCATGTTGCTGCTACTGAAATGAAGGCGATACTCAAATACGTAATCAAGGGAAGGTAATTGGCTACATCGTATCAAATGAAGATGGACACACTACTACTACAACTACGAGTGTTACTAACGCGACTACAACTACTAATACTACCACTACTAGTACTACTACTACTGCTAATGGTGGTGTGGATAATGAAGGTGATTATGATGATATTATTTTGACTATTAACATGATGCATTATACAGATTTATATTTTTTTATAATTCATTCAATTTGTTCCTAATGAATACATTACGTAACCATGTCATTATGATAAATACGTTACATACAGAAAACAGAAAACAGAAAATGTACTTTCAGTTCCAGAAATCGTGTTAGGAAAGAATAATTCGACTATACGATGTCGTCAGCTAATGTGTTTCCTTCGTTGATGGGGTCGCTGGCTCTTGATGCTTCTCTGCTCATGTTGTTACGGTAACTGATTGACAGAGCAGCTGTTGCCATCGTCTATGTTGAGAGTAAGAGGCAGAAGAGGATCCTTCTTCTCTTGCTCCTCCTCCATCATGAAACGGGGAACTAGAGCGCTGTTCTGATCGGGAACCTAGATCGGAAATCGCATATTAGGAAATAAGATGGAGGACCATTCCCGATTTCCGATCTCAAATCCGATTTCGAGATCAGAAATCGGGAATCGTCGTCCATCTTGTTTCCTAATATGCGATTTCTGAACGCCACTGTCCATCTTTTTCCTGAAGCCCAAACGCACTGAGCTGAAACCCCACCCTGTTCAGTGTGTTATTCCTAACGCGCATGCCCCCCGTCCCCCCCCTGTGTGTGTGTTCATAACGCCACGTTCACACCTCATCCATCCGTTGACGGATCTCATTGACTTTCCATGGGCCGCTCTCGAAGTGCATTGTGGGTCCCGTCCGTCCCGTCGGCTCCGTTGCCTGCGTCAAAAAGTTGAGAAATGTTCAACTTCTCAGGCGGCGACGGATCCCTCGGCCAATCAGATCGCGCTATGCAAACATACGCATAAAGTACACTGTCCAATGAAATCGCCTTTGTAATACAACCCGGGACAACACACGGATACGTCAACCCGTTGACGGACGGATGTAGTGTGAACGCGGCGTAACGCGCTTGTCCCCCCGTTCCCCGTCCCCGTTTCCCCCCCCCCCTCCCTGCGCGCTCCGCAGGCTCCCCGCTGAGCACCCCCGAGCCTCTGGTTCTCCTCACGCCACCACGGTGCCTCACCGCCAACCGCACCCAGCACGGGGTGCTACTCACCTGGCTGCCGCCCGCCAACCACTCCTCCCCCGTGGACCGCTACATCGTGGAGTTCCGGCTGGGCGAGCGCTGGGAGGTGCTAGAGGACCTGATCCCCGCCACCGAGACCGAGCTCATCGCCCGCGACCTCGTCCAGGTGGGTGTAGGGGGGGCAGGCGGGGCGGGGGCGGGGGCAGGGGGCGGGGGCGGGGCGGGGGGGGTGGGTGAGTGAAGAGGGAGAGGTCCAGCTTCTGAGCACGGAGCTGTCTGTGTGTGTGTGTGTGTGTGTGTGTGTTTCCACGCACTGGGTGTCACTGTAAACGCCTTGTGGTGCCGCCGCAACCAACACCCAATGATGAAATGTTTACTGAAGTGGGCCAATTAGGAGCCTGTGCCTACCACAGCCAACCACACGCAACATGCTTTCGGGACCGGGCCAATGTGTGTCAGGTTTTGTGGGGGTGACGTGCAAGCAAGAGAACACAATGCAACGTGTACAAATAGTAGAGACTAATATGCCAAACAACCACAACAGTTCTATTTTCTCGGAGTTGCACCGGACACTTCTAAACATGGAGCTGTGTGTGTGTGTGTGTGTGTTTACCCGCACGGGGCGTCACTGTAAACGTCTTGAGGTGCTGTCGCGACCGACCCCTGACCATAGAGCGCTGAGCTGAGTTGATCTGCAGCGATACGATGACCAATGAGAAACCTCCTCCTAACACAGCCCGCAACACGCAACGGACGTGCCGCACTGCTCCGATGTGTGTCTGTGTTTGTGGGGGTGATGTGCAAGCGCAATAACACAATAAAACGTGTACAAATGGAGGCTAAATTCAAAATAACTAAACCATTTTTTCTTTTTTTTTGTCGTGATTCACTATGATCGCATAACAAAAGCCCATGGTAGGCTCCTATATGATCATAGCATTAAATCCATAACACGTTCATAGATTATGTCGCAAATATTGTTTAGAAGTACAGACCTGAATTGACATGAGTGCAAAACTCCCAACATGTTACAAACACACCCTGAGAAACACAAGAGCCGACACTGCGGAGTTGTTGTCATAGTGCGCTCATTATCCAATGCGTGTCTGTTGTGTGTTTGTTTGTTTGGTTCGTGTTGCTGTTCAGGAGTCCTGGTATGAGTTTCGGGTTATGGCCGTCATGGATGACCTCATCAGCGAGAGCTCCAACGTGGTGGGCGTGTCCAGCACCGGTCAGTATTACTCTATCACGATGCAGTTGTGGTTAGGGGGCGGGACTCCCAAGACGGAAGGTTCTGGGTTTGAACTCTAAAGCTCACCCCACACTACAAGAGAAATGTCCCCGATATCCTGCCCGATTTGCCCCTTACGATCATCGGGGTGGCGTTCCGAATCTGGACGAAAATCGGCCAAGATGATCCTGTCTGCCGTAGGGTTCTAAGATAGTTCTAAGATAATCTCATCAACTCCAAGAGCACCCGATCACAAAATCGGGGTTATCCAACATGATAGATATTTTCGGAATGTTGAGTGAAGGGCAATTTCCACCAGAACCGTCACGGAAGCGGCACGGCAATAAAAACGTTTGCCGAAGACATTAGAAACCATTATAGTCAATGTAGGCTATTCCACTGGATACAGCAGTGGCACGGAACCGTCACCAAACCGGCACTACTTTTTTTTAAAGTTGCCGGTTCGCAGCCGTGTCTCAGAACACTTGTACAGCCATTCAGTTTGCATTTGCTCATGAATATTCATGAGCTCACATCGACCCCTATGCAATTCACTAACGGTAATATTATACAGTCTATCTATGGTAGGCCTATCAATAGCAAATCAGTGTCACCTTGCTAATGGTTGAATACTACAACAATAATGATGTAGGATTTGCTACAGACTCACAGTCAGCATTACTTATTTTAATCTAAAAGCAGTTTTGAGTCCAACACACTATATGCTTCAAATTCACCCAAGGCTGAATTAAAAGTAGGCCTACATGTTTTTCTAAATGTTGGTCATCAACGAGGTTGTAACCTAGTAACTTCAGGCACATCTGTCAAAATAAATGTTTTTTTCTTCCGACGTGTTTATGATCTTTAGTCATTAATTGCGCCGCAGCCGAACTGACGCAGATATTCTCTGATATTGTGTAAGCATAAGCACCGTGGAAACAACTGCTGTCAAAAGACGCTGATCCATTTTGACTGTTGACGCAAGTTGCTCTAGTTCTACCTCCACGGCCCTGCAGCGGGCAATTATCGGACAAGATTTTCCTATAGTGTGTGGTGTTCTGTCTTGTGTTTGAATCTCATGTATTTGTATTTACGATCGGAGAGCAACAAATGGGCTGAGATTCTCTTCATGTGTGTGGTGTACATCCGACTCAAAAATCGCATAATATTAAAAAATCTTGTAGTGTGGGGCGGCCTTAAGGTCCTCGGAGACCAGACCTCCCTGCCCCCTGAACGTTCACTGAAAGTCACTTCGTATGTAAGCCTCTGACTAAAATGACTAAAAAGGAATGTATATATATTAATAATGCTTTGACAACCATACACAGTTACTGTAGCGGTACATTTTTACTAATAAAGCTTCAGAGAAATGGAAAAATAAAAGCAACACATTTTATAAATAAAACGTAAACAATAATACATTAATAGCTATAATAAAATAAATCGTTTTTAAACTCAAGTTGAAACGTTAAAGGGAGTCGAAAACGAGAAGGAAAAACATTCGGTATATGTTGGTAGAACACTGTGACATGTCCCCACCACATCATTCCTGACGTTCCCGTCTCCCCCCCCCCCCCCCCAGACCTGTACGCCCCCGCGGAGGTGGTGGACGAGGGTCTGGCGCGGCCCGTGGTGGCGGGCGTGGTGGCCACCATCTGCTTCCTGGCCGCGGCGGTGCTCTTTAGCACGCTAGCCGCGTGCTTCGTCAACAAGCAGCACCGCCGCAAGCTGAAGCGTAAACCAGGTCGGATGCACACTGGTAGATACACCGAGTAGTATTACGCGCACGCCGCCATTTTACACACCGCCCCTGCACCACATCCCCCCACCCCACCCCCGTGGACGAGATGCCGACTTTGATCTCTTGTTGTTGTGCTTCGTTTGTTTGTTTCCTGTTTCCTGTCTGTCTCCCCCTCGCAGACCCGCCTTTGTCCGTGACACACTTCAGGAAAAGCATCGAGTCACCGTAAGTAGCGACTGCCAGTGGCGCGCACAGCTCATCCGCTAGAGGTAGCTCACATTGTGCTTGTTCAGTGTCACCGTGGAGAATGAAGGGGAGATGAGGAAAGATGAAGATGATTGGAGGAGAAATGGGGCTCTTTATATCTGGACCGCCTGATTGGTTATTAGCACTCACACCTGAACTTGAAGAGTCGACGTGACAGATCTGGACAGTTCCAGTCAAGTCAAGCAAAAACTGAAGAGCCAAACTAAAAAAAGCGATACAAAAGCAACAGGTTTTGGTGTAGCCACCAAAGACCCACCTTGCAGTGAGTTCACCAACAGTTTTTCGCCCTCGTCAACAAATCGCTGTGAGGGTCAAGTCTGTAAATAAAGCAAACCATTTCTACCAAGTTAAAGGAGTCGGACTCTAGATAAAACCTTAAAGGTTATCTGTAAAGGATGAAAGGGATGTGTACAATAGAGACCTCTGGTGGATCCCGAGAGGGGTTACAATCGGGCCCAGCCGAGTCAGCATTTCAACCACATTATCCTGAGTGCCAATGCTGCAGTCCACGTATCGATCTTTGATTCATCTGTATTCTTTACCCTTTAAAGCTGTCTGCCTTCTGCATGGTTCTTGCAGTGTTTGAAAGTGGCTATTTTTAATTTAGCACTGAAGTCGCACATTGACCGTACAATACCAGCGCTGTCCGTGTGTCTGTCTGTGTTCAAAACCAATCCTGTACTCTGTATGACTGCATTCGAATGTCAACCTTTTCCAAAGAAAACCTTTTTCTGTGTCCTACGTGTTTCCGTGTTAAAATACCATTTCCGAAACCAAAACCATTTAGTCGCTTCTTCTAACTAACTCTCGATTCGGTTATTAGAAAACTGCATTGAAAAGCTGCATAGAAAATAGATTCCAGCAATTCTTTGGAGCAGATTGTTATTTTAAAGAGTGGCCCTGGCGGTCTGTTTGCTCAGTCTGTCTTGTCAAAGCATTCCCATATTTGTACCGATAAACAAACAGAAAACCAAAAGGGAAAACTTACGTACCAGGGCCGTGTTGTTTGTCTCCCACCGCAGGCCTCCTCTCACTCCCTTGCCAGGGGTAGAACCCTGCTGGGATGAGCCTGCCAGGAGCAGTTACTTGCCCCCACCAGCCAGCCCCCTGTGAGTGCCCCCCCCCCCCCCCCCACTACCCCCCACTACCCCCCCACTCCCCATCCCTCCCGCACCATAAAACCCAAAACGTGTGCTGCACTGCACTGGCTGCATTGGCTGCATGGTTTATGCATCGCATAGGAAAAAACAATGGAGTTGCAACAATGAGTGTTTGCTTTAGTGCACCACTGGCCTATTTGCATGCCCTGTACGATGGCTCGGATAGGCGTCGGCTAAGCTGCATGTACAGTAGTGGGTAAAGGCGCTCTGTGTAAACGTCTGAGCTATCCTCTTCCATTCAGCGGCAGATTAAGATAACAAGTAGATTGGAGATTTGGCTGCTCCTGGTCTGTGGGAGTGATGGTTGTTCAGAGGCCTGGTTAGCGGTCCTATCACGCAGCGCTTCGCTCACATCAGCGTTTTGTGCAGCATATGCAAATAGGCCTTGGTGAAAAAAAAAAAAAAATGGTGATGGGGAATCGGCGATCTGTGAGGCGGTTGTCATGGTTGCATAGACGGTTCTCCCCCTCTCATCCCATCCCCTTTTTCGGCGTGGCTCATTAGCTGCAGCGTTGCGCTGGATGCTGATGCCGCTGCCGGTCATCCTCATCGTGCGGTTCATCGTGGCTGACTGGGTGTGCTGTCATCATGGCTTTGGTGTTTGGCCTCATCTTGTCCAGCCTCTGGAACGTCTGCTCCACACCGTTTTACTTTGCTTGTGTCGGCCGTTTTTTCTTTTTCTTTCTTACGCCTGTGGTTGTGTTGCCTTAGTGTCGGTCTCACCCCAACGACGTTGACGTGTGGCTAGGCGCTTTTGACGTGTCGACCCCGCGGTGGCGTGTGTCTCCCGTGTGTTTCCCCTCCCCCATCCCCCCCCCCCCCTCCCCTCCTCCTCTCTCTCTTCCAGGCTCTCCTCAGGAAAGATCAGTCCCGAGAGCTCCCCTCCGTCCCGGCCGCGCTCCCTCTCCTCGGACAGCTCCCACGGGCCGGGCCTCTACGTGCGCAAGCTGCCCAGCCCGCTGCGCGAGAAGGACAAGGAGCTGTCCTTCTACAAGAAGACCAAGCGCGCCATCGCCAGCAAGAAGTACAGCGTGTCCAAGCACGAGGCGGAGGTGACCACGCCCATCGAGCTCATCAGCCGCGGGCCCGACGGCCGCTTCATCATGGACGCCAGCCCGCCCGCCCGCCGCATCCAGGGCTTCCCCTTCGCCGAGGAGTCCGACATGTACCCCGAGTTCCGGCAGTCGGACGAGGAGAACGACTTCGACCCGGGGCCCCTGCCCCCGATCATGCCCACGCTGCGGCCCCAGCTGTCCCCCACCTCCTCCAGCCTGGAGTCCACCCAGCCCCCCAACTACAGCCCCCGCCTGCACCGCGCCATGGAAGGTATGAGCTTTGCGGAGGGCGGCACGCTGCACGCTTCGGGGCAGGCGCCGGCCTCCCGCTACCGGGGCTTCCCGCAGGGCCCGTTCTACGGGTACCTCGGCAGCCGCGGCGAATCAGGGATCCCGCCGCCGTTCTACATGCCCGACATCAGCCCCCGCAGCTCGGCGCTGTCCTCCCCCCCGGGCACCGCCGACGGGGGGCCGTTCGGCTACCCCTCCATCCCGGAGGAGAGCGGGGACATGGAGCACCATCAGTACACCGCCTCCGGCCACTCGCTCTCGCTCACGCACAGCCCCGTGCCTCGCTCGCCCGAGAGCTGGCAGCCTCATGAGTTCCCCTTCCTGGGTCTAGAGGGTCCTCGCTTCATCTACCCGCCGCACCATCCCCTGCATCACCCCCAGGACCTCCCAGACCCGCCCCCCTACCCCCCTCACTCGCTGCCCCCCAGCCGCCTGCACCTCCCGCCCATGTCAGACCCCTCCAGCCCCGGACTCCTGCAGCTGGAGGTGCCCACGGCCCCCCAGGGCCGAGACCGCCCCCCGGGGCCCCCCGTGAGGCGCTTAGCTATGCAACAGGCCCAGAGTCTGGGCCAGCTCAGACACACGTCCCACGGTGTGGGCGTACCAGTGTTGCCTTACCCCGACCCGGTGGCGCGCGCTGGGAGCCCCAGCACGGCTCCCAGCAGCAGCCCGCAGTCGTGGCTGAGCCCCAGGGCCGGGCGGCGGGCCGACCCCAGCCTGCCGCCACTGGTGCTCCAGCCGTCCCGCCTCTCGCCGCTGTCCCAGAGCCCGCTGAGCACCCAGCCGGGCTCCCCGGACATCCTGGTGCGGCCGCCGCCCCGGCCCAGCATCCTGCGCACCTCGCGCTCGCTGGAGATGCCCGAGATCACCCTGCGGCCCTCGGCCTCCGTCAGCTTCTCCCGGAGGTCCTCCCCCACCACCTCCCCCACGCAGGGCGCCCGGCCGCCCGGCACGGGCTACCGCGGCACCCACATGTCGTACGCCTCCACCGCCGCCAGCTACCCCTCCCAGTCCCCCTCCCCGCCTGCCGAGGGCAGGGACGTGTTCGGGCAGAGGCCGTCCCAGAGGAGGTCGGAGGAGGAGATGCTGCCCTCCGAGCCCTCACAGCTCCAGTTATCCGCCTCAGGGTAGGTGATCCGCTGCCCCAGAGAGGAGGCCCCCGTCGCAGGCCGTCCTCAGGCTTAGGACGTCCCGGCTCAGCCGTCACGTCTCTCCCTCCTCACCCCTTTTGATTTAACACAGAGCTGCTCAAACCGGGGTGATATTTTCTTTTCCCTTTGCAGTCTAAGGAACGCTAAATGATGATGCATATTTGATATGAATATGCTGAAAGCATGTAATTGCATTAGGCACACACTTTGGAAATCTAGTGTAAAGGTCGATTTTTGGATGGGCAATAAGCAAACAACTACATAACATAATATATATAAGCTCTAAATTTTAGATTGATTCAATCTCAGGTTGATCACTCTGTAGCCGATCAATATGAAGCAAAGTAAAGAAATAATTTGTCTAAATTGAGCAATTCACTTTTAAACTTAATTTCTAAATTAGGGATATATTTGTCCTTCCCTACAATTCCCGTGATGCCATCTCTACATTTTTGTGAATTAGTCACAACACATTACAGGATTAAAAGTCCTCCCTCTCAAAGCTTTACGCATATTTCTTGTGATTGCATTCAATTCTACCTGAGGCGCATATACAATTTGCACCCCATAATGCCTACTGTATACTTTTATTTCAACGCATCCTTCTGTTGCCCCTTTTACATCCACCCAACCCCCACCCCACACCCCCATCCCCCCCATTCCTTCTTTGAAAGAAGCAGCCTAGACCCTGGGTCGGGGGGTGGGCGGGGCTGGGGCGGGGCAGGGCGGGGCAGGGCGTGGCCGGGCGGAGGAGGCCCCAGGCCTTAGACCCTGATCTCCCGTAAGGTGTGCTGCTGCTTCCTTCATCCAGGGTAAGGGACTTACCTCATTTGTTTTTGATTGATCTCAGCTATCTGGGCAGCGTTGTTGTGACCAGGCCCTCTACGCCGCAATAGGTAAGGGTTGGACCCATGTCTGAGAGGGAAGGGCTCGGCAGGGGGCTGGCTCCAGTCTCTCTCTCTCTCTCTCTCTCTCTCTCTCTCTCTCTCTCTCTCTCTCTCTCTCCTTTAAAGGGGAACCACTTTGGGCTGAAGGCCTCTGTAGGCAGATGATTCAAGTGTTTTAGCGGTTAACGGTAATGAGATCGTAACGAGACGCGCTCCGCCCCCCCCCACCCCTACCTTCCAATGGGGGCCCAACCACACCCCATGTGGTGGGGGGGGGGAGGCGTGGTGAAGGATATTTCGCACATTGCGATTCATAGGAGGAGTGTTTGATTCGTTTTTGTTTCGTCGATTTAGGAGGAGTATTTCACTTTCTTTTTTTTAACTGAGGAACGCACACCTGTTTCCCATGATTACGAAAAAATGAACCCAAACTTGAATCACTAGAGGACCCATTGATGACCGGTAGACTGGAGTGTTCCCCTTTAAAGTTGTGTTCCATGTGCAAAATGCCATGCATGCGTTCTTTAAATATATATATATATATATACCTCTTCTCTCTACAACCAGAACCAAATAACAGTAGTGCTCAGAATTAATTCTCCGTCACATGTTGTCGTCTTCCAAGTGCTTTTCGTTTTTTTTTTCTGTCATGTGACTTGTTTTTCAAAAAAGGCCATTTCCTTCTTCCTGTCATGTGACTGTTCTCTAACAGCCATACCCCTCCTCGCGCCATCTCTTCTTCTCGTCGGCATGGTGAAGCCCCTGTACGCAGTGTTTATGTCTTTGGAAGTGTGCTGTACAGTGTCCATGTCTGTTGAGAGACCAAGAGAAAACGTGTAGTGTTTGGACAACGTCGTGGCCACTGCACACAGCGTCGTCTGTGATGACGGAGACCCCCCCCTCCCTCTCCTTTGGCTAGGACTGTTTTCCCAATTCTTAAGATTTTGTCTCTCTTTTCTCTCTCCCCCACTCTCTCTCCCCCCCCCCGTCTCTCCCTCTCTCTGCTAACGGTTGTGATATGGTTCTCTCCACAGTGACACAGAACGGACTGCGTCTCATAAGCGCTCTGTGCCTTTTGAAATGTTTCCCACACTAGGAAATAGGATGACACTTGACTTAAGGAAAGGTTATGTCACGTTGTGAGGCTCTTCTGTTCGGTGTGTTGAAAGGCACACTGATCGATCTTAGAGCTTCTCAGACCTGAAACTTGAAAATGTTGACTTTTATGATTTATTACATGTTCTATAAGAGATGGACGGCACAAACACAAGTATTCGGTATGAGGTAAAAGTATTTCTTTAAACCGACCGTCCATTAAGATTACAAAGTTGCAACTGTCATGTAGTTCATCTAGATCTAATTTTTTTTCCTGATTAAACATTACTCATCTTTTAATCAATGTAAAGGAAATTATGTAACACCCATACAATGGAAATAGTAACAAAACATACTTCACATTTAATACAAGTGCAGCTAGTGCGACTGGTGAGCTAAACATGGAGCTGTGTGTAAATGTCTCATTGACTCAGATTGTTTTCATTCTATGGGTTTTATACAGATGGAGACATCCCATAATTAAAGGCCCAATCTAGAATTTGATTTGGACGATAACCTGCATATTATAATATGCTCATGTTATACAAACAATTAAATTAGAAATCAAATCCAACAGCATTTCATTTCAATCGCAACGACGATAAATCCTGATATGGATTTCAATATTTTTCTCTCTTTAGGAACCTTTCCGCAATTCTCAATTTAATCCAAATTCTGGATTGGGACTTAATTATATTAGTTTTTCAAGAAAGTGACTATTCTATATTTCTATGCCCTGCCTTCTTTCTTTCTTTCTAAACGTTCTATTGCCTACTAATACAGGTAGAAATGGAATAAACGTCTCTAGTGACGGCGCTTATTACCAGTCAAACAACAGCCTGCCTTAACCCGCCGCGCCTTGTCGGCCATGTTGGAACACACCCGGCGTCCGTCTGTCCCGGCAGTCGGGCAGAGAGGGTAGCGGTTAGCCTAGCCGTTGGGTTTTAACACCAGTGCGCGGTCGGTGTGTCCCTGTCTCTCCCTCTCCCCAGGGAACCTCTAGGGGCGTCTGGGGATTCTGCCGGGTCTGAGAATTTACAAGAGCTTCTGCACCAGTGTATCACTAAAGCCAAGGGAGTGGCGGCCAACAACAATAACAACACCACTTCTCGAAGGAGAACAGGTCAGCAGCGTCCGTGAGGTCCACTCAGAGCCAGACACCAGGGGGGGCGTGGCCGTGGGCGGGGGCCAGGGGTGGCAGCGGCCCCCTCAATGTGTTTACTGTGGCGCCCCCTGCTCATTTCTGCCATGTAAATGAAAAAAAAAGATATACTATACTGTATATATCTATTGAAGTATAGAGGCTCTACTCTGCTGAGAAGAGAGGATGACTGGCGTGGTCTGGTAGCCCCCCTGTGTTAGTCTGTATCTGGTCGCTAAAAATAGACCAGTTTCTTAAATCGACTAATCATGTCACAGTGTGAAAGCTAACCTTGGATTTGGTTCAGGATTTCGGGATCCAGTTACTTAAGTATGGACCCACCGAGAACTGACGCGTAGGCTGGAACATTTATCTTTTCATCTTGCAAGCCACTCATAGGATAGTCAGAGAGACTATCCTATGGCTCTCCTGGTCCGTCCCGAGTGAGTGAGGTTGCTAGGCAGGAACCCGTCCCACACGTTTTCCTCTCTTTGGTTCGGGTCTTGCCTCTCTATAACCACTGTGGTTGTTTCGCAGGTGTGTCCCCTTCTCAGACCCTGCAGAACTCTCAGACGCCACTAGAGGGCGACACCAATCCCCCTGTCCACAAAAAGGAAAAAAAGCAACACAGGAGAAGCCCCTATCTCTACTTGACCTCCCTGCTGCGCGGCAGGCGGTCTGACGAGGACCAGACCGGCATTCTGGCCGGCACAGACTGCGAGGGTCCGAATTATGGAACTCTACCTTGAACCTACAGTAAAAAAACAACAAAAAAAAGGCCAGACCCATTGGATCTCACTCTCTCTGTTTCTCTCTCTCTCTTGTTATCGCTCTCTCTCTCTCTCTCTCTCTCTCTCTCTCTCTCTTGTTATCGCTCTCTCTCGCTCTCTCTCTCTCTCTCTCTCTCTCTCTCTCTCTCTCTCTCTCTCTCTCTCTCTCTGTCTCTCTCTCTCTCTCTCTCTCTCTGTCTCTCTCTCTCTCACTCTCTCTCTCTCTGTCTCTCTCTCTCTCACTCTCTCTCTGTCTCTCTCAAGCTACTCTGCTACGAAAAAAAAGCGTGTACAGCAGTGACAACAACACCAAGCTGAATCCTCAAGGATTAAAAAACCTTTTTTGTAGTTCATGACAAAAAAACAAAAAAGAACAAAAAAAAAAAAGAATGCATTTCTTTGTTTTGCCACTGACTACAAGAGGGGGCTTCACCTGGAGAATAAAAATATGCTCTGAAATATATAATGTACATAAAATAGTAAGTCAAGGGGTGGGGGTTGGGGGTTGGGGGGGGCTCAAGTCCCCTCTTACAGTAATAAACGACGTGTTGGTTGAATAGGTCACAACAACAAACAAACAATCCACTCACTAGCCATCAACGGGGGTCCATATCTTTAGGTGTTGCAGTGATACAGCGAACTGTTAAAACCTGGTGCGTCCTCCTCCAAGGAGGCTTCCGTCTTACCTTTCCTACAATACAAATAGTGTCAGCATCTAACACAGGGTCCTTACCACAAAATATACCTCAAAGTAAGATACAGCGTTTCTATAACTCTTGCGGTATACTGTACGTACCTGACCTTTTTACACATTTAACAAGCGGTGCAAAACGGTTTTCCTTCAAACTCCACACTCCAGACACACATTTTTGAAGCTTTGCTGAACTTTAACTTGCATATATATAAATATATATACTTTTTTTTTTCTTTTTTTTTTGCTGACGACTCTAATGCCAAGCATGGAAACTCATAATCTTTAAACCATTAGAGGACATTGTCTCAAAGTGCTTGATGGTTGGGTTGTGTTTGAGCTCGTCACCGTGACAAAGCTGTTACGGGAAGACGCTAGTCTTTGATCTCGTCTAAGTAACTTGGGGACTGGCGTAAAAGAGGATGGGCTTCTAGGGTTAGAACAGGGTGACGAATCGTGTTGTGTGTGTACTATGTGTGTTAAACTAATATGGACTCATTTGTGAAAGTGGCACATAGCTCTATGTGCCTTTTTTTGCCTTTTTCTCTTTGTTATTTTAACATAAGAATCAACTGCCTTTTCCTTTGCCTTTGTCATATTTGTCTCTTGTAGGAGTGAGGTGCTCCACGATTATTTGTGTAATGGTTTATTTCTCTGCCAAGGACATAGTAGAAAAAAGGATGCTGCAGAAAATGCACTATTCTTGGTTTGTTTTTTAGATTTAGTTTTCTATTTTAACGGGATACCTGCTTTGACTGTGTATATTCTAATACTACAAACAAAACTATAACTGAAAAAAGTTCTGGGGTTCCAAAATACACTTGAGCTCAGAAACTGTAAACTAATCCATTGTACCGGAAACGGCAGAATGGTACAGAAGCACTGTACATATGTTGTCACACAGAAGGAAACGATTTCGTTTAGGATGTTAATTCATAATTCAAAGCAATCTTTACAATGACACTGGACTTGGCTATTGCTTCACAATATGGGGGAAAATAACAAATCTGAACTGTTGCACGGGCAAAGAGCTGTACATGGAAGTGACCGGGGAAACATTCAGAAGGCGGCCATTTTGACTGTTTCTCTCCTTAACAACTGTATATTACTTGCTAGCTAATTCTCTATGTTTGTTGATTTTTTTCAAACACTAACCGATAATGAATGTATGTTCTGATGTACAGGAAGTGAATGTCCAGACGACACAGTACATTGAATGACCTGACAACGCATCATTTAGGCGGCGGTTAAGAAAAGCCGTTATTCGTGAGTTGGCACAGTTGACACGAGGCGGCCCAAAAATGTCCCGTCTCTCTCTCTCCGTTATCCTCGAAACACATCTTAAAAACAGGATTGTTATTAGTCGTTCTATCCGTCGTTCTATCCGTTGATCTGGTTCCTTTATGTCCTAATGGCTACTGTAACTACTTGCTTTAGTACATACTTTACAGTGATCTCAAAAAACCCTAGGTCGACCTTTTAGAAGACATATCAGATAGATAAGCATCCAATACTAACTAATCAGATGTTTTCTAACAAATATACGCATGAACAAATCAAACCGATGGGTTACGGTGATTGATATATCATACTCTTTTGACGGGGTGGTCGGTCAAAAGAGAGTCGGGCGAGAAATTGATCCATCAAAGAGCATATTCTACTTTAGGTATTGGATTCATGTAAGATACGGGGATACAAAAAAAATCTATATTTGTTATGTACTGTACATGGTGTGTATTGTATTTGTAAAGATGAATCAAACCATGTTTTACGGGAAGATGGTTTATGTAAAAGAGGGTGTGTGAGAAAAAGTCACAGAATTTCCAAGAGAGAAGGCAAGAAATTAGATTATATTGAAGAGAAAACCAATATTTGCTTACTGTACGGCTTTAAGTGAACAATGTTTCTAAAACATTTCGAGGTGCCTCGTTTGTCATACTTTAGCAGACGTCGTCGTTTTATCCCAGAAGATGGATACTACATCTAAATGTCAGTACCAGTACAATGTATTATCGCCCTAGCCCGCCGGCTGCACAAAAGGTTTTAGTATCCACTGGTGTACAGTAGGCGAACGGCAGTCCTCACCGCTTTAGAAGCAGAAGTACTAGAAAACAGAGACACAAGCTCCCCTGTCCCCCTCCCTGTGATGAGCACACGTGTAGATCCATCCCAAATCGCTTGCCTTCAGACGTACCCCCCCCACCCCGGGCCGAACCTCACCCAAAACCATTGGGTCCTAGGAGGAGCCCCAGACATAGTCATAGTCATGTACAATACCTACTGTGCAACAGATTGTGTTTACATTAGCGTGATGAGCACGGGGAGGATGAAAATAATTAAAGTGTGTTAGAGAGCCTAGTTGCTTTGAACATTACAATTTGGTGCTATGTTTAAACTTTGTGGTGCTGTAGAATAGAGGTCCGTGGAGACCTTTTCTTTTCTTTGATTTGTGTCCACAAGGAACGATCCAGCCCTCTGTGTCGATCTAACGGAACCTTAGACTCTTGTTAGACACTAGGTTTATTTTTACATGACAGTTACATGTTGTGATGAGTGATTAGAGACTATTCCGACCACGGAACATATAACTATAACCTTGAATAATGGAGACTTAAGATTACTACTTTCCAGTGAACTCGACACTTCTTTCTATAGTGTTTGCGATGTGTGTCTGTGCTTCCAGGGAGCCCTCTCCAAAGTGGATATATCGATGATTTAATCTGTGTTGATATTGAAAATATTAACCTTAGCATGAGAGGGAAAACAATATGGAGTGTCACCATTAAAAAAAAAAGAACAACAACTTTGATTTGGATGTTAGCATTAGCGTATCTAACGAGACACATTAGTGGCAATCTCTGAGTGCACATTCGTCCGTTTGTGAAGAAGAGCTTCTTATCGAATACAGGTCTACACAGTTACACAAAGTTCAGTTGACAGCACTGTTTTCAAGCACAGCACTGCAGGGGAATCACCTCAACCACACCCTCTATCTCCTCCACCTTTTACAGTCAGGATCATACTGTACCCAGTGCAGCCACGAGTACTTACCAGTACACCACCCTTTGTATTTCATAACTGGTTCTCTTTGCAAAAGTATTTGGGGTCGGTGGGTGGGTGGGAAGGGGGGGGGGGGGGGTGGGGGGGGGAAGCTACGACTCATGCATCCAACTCGATGTAGGTTATTTTGGTTTCATTTTTTGATTAATGTATGTAGTCTTCCGCAGGCTCTTTTGCTTACTTGACGAAAACGTTGTGTGCAGTGTTCAAGAGGGCTGCTTCGGGAGGAACTGTTGGATCCAGTTTTTGTTTTCCGCGTAGAGCTTTTTTAGTGCACCGGTAGGTGCAGCTAGGATAATACTTGGAGCCGATTTCATTTTATTGTATTAAACTTGCATGTGGAGAAAAATACAAACACCTATTTAGCAATCATTCATGGACATCCAAACGGGCTGTTGTTGGACATGAAATAGAATATTTAGTATTTTCTATATTCTCTGTTTTTTCATGTGTACCAGCACTGGGAAACTAGAATGTATTATTACTGTAGGCTATAATAGGCACTACATTGTTGACTGTTTTAACTAATGCTTATACCCAAGCAAACCAAGTAGTGCATAAAAAGAAGGAAAACTAACTACACGTCATGTAATTTTCCACCCATTGAACTCTGTGCTGTAAATTCCATGTTTACATTATGTATTCCATGTCGTTTCGTGCACCAATTGTTACATTTTTATTATTTGGGTTCCGATATGTTTCGACATTGTTCATATGTAAATATTTCAAAGCTAGAACATATAATACTTTTTACATGTGTCGGTTTTAGAACGATAACCTGGTGTGTGTGTGTGTGTGTGTGTGTGTGTGTGTGTGTGTGTGTGTGTTTTATTTTGGTTTGGTTTCACTTTATAGATTGTGTATGTCATTACATCAGGTATTTCGCTTCACTTAACTTTTACGTGAGCAATTAACTCATACTGTATGGTGCTGTACCAAAGCCTTATGTAAAATACTTGTATTAGGTTGTTTTTTTGTCCAGGGGATATTTTTTATTGTTTTTTTTGTTGTCAAAGTTCTTGTGTTACTCACTCTTCATGTTCAACTGCCATCAAACTTTGTTCTTCGGAAAACATACAATTCAAACTATTACACAGTTTAGGCTATTGCCACCTGTGACTTGACATGTTCCGGTCGCAGTCATAGCCGTATATATAAATATACATTGAAAGAAATGCATAGGCTTATGTATGATGGCAAAACACGACAGACATGGACCTAGCACAGGATCCATGATCTATCTATGGCATGTCTGAGAGAATATAAAAGCAGTGCTGTATTCATATCACCATTTCATTTCATTTGCTTAGTCCCATACAAAATTTTCCTCTCAAATTTTTGTATTTTGATATAATAAAAAAACGAAAAGTGATTGTAATTGTGTTATTGTCTTATAAAAGCACCTTTCACTGCCATCGTTGGGGTTGTAGTTCAGCCGCCGGACGCAAGGTGTAAGTGTTGAGCCACGATGTGAGACGAGGAGATGAAACATTAATAATCAGGTCAAAGAAAAAAACAAGACTGAAGATTTAGGATCGAGGAAATAGGAACGAACCGCTACAAATAAAAAGATTTTGGCTCAAAATCTTTGCTATTTTCCCTTTCCTTCTTCGTCCTAATCGAAATAACCACTCAGTCAATTCACAACAAGTTAGGATGTTATGTTAAAGACACATCTCTCAATACAGCTTTGTATATAAGCTGTATACAAAGTAAATGATACAAATTATATTGCCATAAATCAATTTAAGAAATGTGTGATTATATTTTAATTTAACTAGATAAAGGCCAACATTGGCAATGACCTGTGGCTTAGAAAAACAGACAGCAGCACCCCTATAAATAAGCACACGCGTTTATTGGAAAGGACGCGCGCGACGCAGGTGTCCATCATCAAGACACCTGCTGAACAGATTTGCCAAAATAAGCATTTACTGTTAATTTAGTTCAACCTTCAATGTATCGTTTTCGTTCACACTATAACCACTCTTATAACGCAATTCGTCCCCACACACCAGCATCTCTCCACGTCTGCCTGCTTCTCGTCTCTCGGTCACTCACGGCGCGCGGCCCTATCTCCTCTCGTCCGCGGCCGGGCGCGGGCACGCAACCAGCTGTGCGCGCACCCCGTGACGAGTGCAGGATTTTCTCCAGAGCTGGAGAGGCGTCGGGAGCCGTCACACAGCAGCAACGGAGTCGCACCTTGAATTGTAGTTTAAACTTTCCAACAAACGCATATGATGTGTTATGTGACAAATTGCGATGCTGCGGGAAACGACGCGCCTGATCGACGCGCCTGATCGACTGGCCTGATCGATTGGCCTGATCGATTCGCTTCATAACGCTGTGCGTCTCAGAGGAAGCAGCAGAGAGAGGAGTACACGCGTGGTGGTGCGGTTACAGGTAGGTGTTTGGCATGGGCAAGGCGACAGAATCCTGTGCTTAGAAGTTTCTGGAGGATGTTGACGTATATTTATGATTTATAATGTAAAGCTGCGCAATAAAAAAAGCCATCCCCGGACCTGCGCTTGTTGCGCAGAAGCAGCGCAACCGTAGGCTACTGTGGGCTGTAGTGGTCCAGCAGCCTGCTCCCAAAGTTTAGCGCTTTAAATTCGGAACTACGATTACAAGTGAATGAAATGTGCACATACCGTGGACTACAATCAGGCTACTCTGCGGTTAATACGATGGACGTGTTAGTCTACCTGTTTGGGTTGATGCGATCGATACATTTATGTCAATACCTCTCAATGCTCCTAATGTCATTTATTCATTCATTGTCAATATTCTTTACTAATAAACCCTACAGCAGACATGTTGCGCTAATTTCACCACGGAATACATGTGGGCCAACGAGTCTTTAGTGTTTCAGCCCGATCTGCTGTCTGACCCACTCAGTCAGTCTGTCTGTCTGACGCGCTCAGTCAGTCAGTCTGTCTGTTGGTCCTCATCGGTGATGCTGTCAGATCCCGTCAGATCCCAGGCTGTGGGGCACGCAGCTCTGAGTGTCCCCATCTCCGTATGGGTGAGATGAAATAAAGTTAATCACACTCCCACATTTCAAGCAGATTACATAATGCCATGACTCCCTCCCACCTCTCATTTTAGATCCTTTTCACCGCACAGGCAAAGACACACACACACACACACACACACGATCAGCGGGGTCTACAGGTCAGGACCGTGTGTCCAGTGGGCCGGGGGGGGGCTGGAGCCCACACTGAAGCGCTGAGCCCCTTCTGACCATGGCCTCCTCTGTTTTCTTGCTACCTCATCCTCAGTCTTAAGGAGCGCATCCAGTCACGATGGACGGGGATAGGTTACCATGGCAACCGTAGCCTCTCTTTCGCTCTTTCTCCCTCTGACTCTCTCTCTCTCTCTCTCGCTCTCGGTCTGCCTCTCTTGCTCACTTTGGTCTCTCTCTCTCTCTCGCTGCCTCTCTCTGTCTCTCCATCGCTTCCTCCTTCTAGCTTGCTTCGTCTCCCACTCTCTGTCTCTCTCTCTCTCTCTCTGCCTCTCTCTACCCGCTTTGTCTCTCTCTCTCTCTCTCTGGCTCTCTCTCGTCTCTCTCTCTCTCGTCTCTCTCTCTCTCTCTCTCTCTCTCTCTCTCTCTCTCTCTCTCTCTGCCTCTCTACCTCACTCTAGCTCGCTTGGTCTCTTACTCTCTGTCTCTCTCTCTCTCTCCCCCCTCCCTCTCTCTCTCTCCCAGTCTCTCTTCCTCTCTCTCTCTCTCTCTCTCTCTCTCTCTCTCTCTCTCTCTCTCCCAGTCTCTCTCTCTCTCACTCTGTCTCTCTGTCTCTGTCTCTCTCTCTCTCTCTCTCTCTCTCTCCCAGTCTCTCTCTCTCTCACTCTGTCTCTCTCTCTCTCTCTCTCTCTCTCTCTCTCTCTCTCTCTCTCTCTCTCTCTCCCAGTCTCTCTCTCTCACTCTGTCTCTCTGTCTCTCTCTCTCCCTCATAACTTCTCTGCTGCATTCCGGAGAATGCTGATTGTGAAACCTTAAGACAGGACGATAACTTATTGCACCCCCTCACTGCCATCTGCCCATCTACCCCAAACCACGCTCCTCACACAGCTCTCTGCAACAACACAGCTCCTTCTCAGTTCCTCTATATAGGACAGACCGAGACCTGAGCCAACCACAGCACGGTGCGAGAAGCACAGTTTTTTGAGGCCTCCGCTGCTCCCCCTCCACCCACTCTACTTCCTGGCCATACTTTCTAGGTCTCTCTCTGGTTTCCGACACATAAAACGTGACTCATCCCTAACCCATTTGCTATAGAGGCTGGTGTGTACCACACTGCAGACCCCAGACCAGTGGGGTACACGTCTGTTATTATTAATAGGCATCTGTTCACGTCAAGCCTTCAATGCTCATGTATTCAATGAATCACCAGATAAAGGCCTTCACATAGGCTGTGCCCTAGTTCTCTTTTAGCATGTAGGCCATCGGATGCACGCTGTCACATTCTCCTCCATGACACACGTTTACCTCAGGTCTCCCTTTGAGTGCTGTGTGTGTGTTGTGTTATGTTATTTGTAATTATTCAGACATTCATTTGCATTTACATTTAGGGCATGTAGCAGACGCTGTTATCCAAAGCGACTTACAACGGTTAATGCACACATTCACACCCCGACGGCGGAGTCAACCCTGCAAGGCGACCGCCAGCTTTTCAGGAGCGTCTTGCTCAGGGACACCTCGAGACTCGGGGTGGGGATCGAACTAGCAACCTTCCGGTTACCAGCCAACCCACTCTACGTCCTGAGCTAAGCTGACCTTTAAGACATTTGTGTTAGGTGTTGAGCAGTGTCCATCATAACACTGGGTGTCCATCATAACACACATCATAACACATAACACTGTGTGGGCGTCCGCCCCATGCCATACACTGTGGATGACATGCTTGACGTGGTAGTAGTGGTGATGAGTGATTATTCAACCACAGTGGCCAATCGTCAGTTGTCACGCATCTCTCACAGACCCCCACCGCTGGGTCTAGGTGGATGAAACGCCCCAGCGGTGAGGAGGGAAGGCGTAGTGGTTGGAAGAGACCTAGAAGATAGTTCCGCGTTTGAGTCGACCTGTAGGCATCCCTGAGCAAGATGCTGTGATAACACTCAAGTCTGGATTCACTGCAGGGTGCTTTGGAGACATGGTTCTGCTGAACTGACTTTATAGTTTTTAGGATCTGTTGTAGCTTTCTGTTGCAGGTTATATGGCAGCAAGTTCAACAAACTTAGTTCCCACCTGTGGTCCAAGTGCGGTATAGTTTGCCAGGAAATGTTTGGCGTTTTTGAATTGTTTTTAAATAATCAATGTGTCTTAAGGTTAATGTCACAGGTCAGGCTCTTCCTATGTCTTGCTTTACTCCTATTTCCTGTTCTAAATGTAAATTCCCACTGCGGTGGTTTTGTTTGTTGGGTTTGTTACAATAAACCATTTGGACATGACCGACGTGTTCCTGGCTTCCTGTCGGCACCTCCTCGTTTGATGACTCAACCACAGAGTATGTGTTAAGATATGCCTCAACTATTTACCTTGGCACCTACCGCGGTTTAATGTCTAAACTATGTCCAATGTAAGCGTATATTGTGCTTCGACGCAACTCATTACCTCATCTAAATCTGTGTTGTCTCCTCTCAAAGCTGTCCACTTGCAAACAGAGCTGTTCAGTCTGTGACCAGACAGGGGTCCCTGGCCTACGAGGCCCCAGCAGGAGCTTAGGGCTCCGTCTTGCAGTGGGCCCTACTAGGCCTGTGCTGTATGTTCCAACCATTCGTGTATCATCTCCTTCCTGGGCAACAGAACAGTCACGCATGTTTATTTCACAGCACAGTGGAGTCAAGTGTAACCATTCACAGCCAATCCATCACCCACAATTCTGTATTATATTTGCACACCTTGTATTTGTTTCCCTACATTTGAAGTGGTGTGGGTGTGGTAGGAATGTTGAATACAATTGAATAACAATGAGTTTTGTCTTGTAATTGTGCGTTGCATTGCGGTGTAATGAAATCCCTAAGCCTCGCTTCATTTTTGGCTTTACTTTAATTTGTCTTGAGTCATTTGTGTAGGCGAGTTAGGAGGTGCTTGGAAGGCAATGATTACAGTTATTATTAAGGCTTAGTAGACAATAACCAGTTGGCCTAATCCTAATACAGGCCGCACATAACTAGGACTACTGCCTTTTCTGAAGAAGATGGCTTAGAGATATTCTGCACTTCTGACTTCTTCACACAAACAGCTGTTCATGTTGAGTCCCGAACAGCGTGTTTCGTCGGGGCATTTCTCAAGTCGATTTGTAACGTGGCGTATCGTTCATTCAGCCGGCAGCGTGTCTTCCTGGGAGGCCAGAGATAACATTGTGCAACAGAGCTGGGTCTGGTTGAGCCTGTATAAGTATGTTTGCTGTTGGGTTCTGCTGAGTCAGGGGTCTGGCAGTAGTGTCAGTCAGCAACACTGTGGTGGCCTGGGGCCAACTGTGCTGTTGGGAAGAGCTACTATAGCCCTGGCTGACAATACATCTCCCATCAGACGTCTGCCCTGGCAGCACTGTCTAGTGATCAATTCAAACCCAACCAACGTATGGTGTTGGTGTACCCAGAAGCATGGGTACAAGCCCTATCAGACAAAGATGTTTCTGGAAAACATGCCTTTTTTTTCTTTTAAAGGAGGAATGTTGACAATTGACCTCATTGTTTCTGTGCTGTTAATGCTAGCAAGAGTCAGTTCAACCGTCATTTTGACCGGCGAGAACCTCAAATAAGAGATGACAGCCCCGCTATTTATCTTCTGTAATCCTGAGCAGTTCAAGAGTGTGAAGGTTCATCCAAGTGTGAGGCTGTTTGTTTGGTCTCACCCCGGCGTCTTTGTTATCAAGGCTCATCCCGGTCTGGGTGTTTGTTTTGACTCGTAAAAAGGGGAAATTGGCCCGGTGCATTCAGTGGGGTCTGGTTTCACGCTTATCAGGACATTCTTTCAGTTTGGTTTCACTACAGTAGGGAAGATGGAGAGATAATCCACTTGGATCTACTTACACACATCTCTGCCGTAGAGACAGGAGAGAATCCCACGGCCCAGCCACCAACGGCATTCAGACCCTGAATACACAAAGCATTTATAAGCATAACAGGCATGCATTCCTTTTATATATAATGTGTAAGTCGGCTATGGAATGTCTCGTCGCCATCTCTATCTTGAGATTAACTAGTCTTGGCTGGGTGGCCTTTGAAATTCAACGAATGGGGGTCTGGGGAAAATAGCTCTGCATCATTTGCATCTTCACCAAAGCACCTTGGGCGAGTTGAAGTGTGATGTCATCGGTTCTTACAGTGTCTGCTGGCTGCTGGATGCACAGCCTTGAGACTATTCCTGCTTAAGCCTCGCTGGGTTGACGATGTCCAAAGCTTTCGTTTCACACTCCTCTTCTCGCACGTCCTCCTCTGCATTCTAACCACCCACCTTTCCTCCATCTCTCCCTCCCTCCCTCCCGTCTCTCACTCTCTCTCACTCTCTCTCGCTCTCTCTCTCTCTCGCTCTCTCTCTCTCCCCCCTCCCACTCCCCCCTCCCACTCCTCCTCTCCTCCTCCTAAGCGGGCTGTTGCGGTAAGGCAACATCATGGAGGCTGGATGCGTGGTTGCCGCGGTGATCGAGAACGCTGCCTCAGGACCAGGGGGAGAAGCAGGAAGTGGTGACGTCCTTGAAGGGTGAGTCCCTTCGCATGAAACCGCTCGCACGTACGCAACGGAGGCATGTGGGCGTGTGCGTGTGGGCGTGTGTGTGTGTGTTTGTTCCCACGCTGAGCATGTTTTCAGCCATGTGAAGGCTTGCGCGTTTCTGTGTACAAGCTCAAAATAGACTCAGTGCTAGGCTAGTGCTTTGGGGCTGTGTGTGTATATGTGTGCGGGTGTATGTGCGGGTGTGAAGGTGGAATGAGAGGATGGGCGAAAGGAATGAGTCGAGTTCTCTATGCGGTGGAAGGGCGAGGACGGTGTGTTTGGACGAAGGTGACTGCATGCCCTGTCCACAGTGGCGGTGAATGCAGATCATAACGGTTATGTTTCAGAGAGGCATGCCCTCGTTTACTGGTCTCTCATGGGCATGACGGGATGAGTGTACATCGGTCTGCCAGAGGTGCTTGGCTCGTCCGAGCGAGCACATCTGTAAAGTGTTTAAGTTTTTTCTCTTACACACCTTTTGTGTTGTCTTTTTTTTGTGTGTTCGTCTCCTCATTGCCAATCTTTTTGATTGTCATTTTAATGAATTTATTTCACGCTTCTCCCATTTATTATGCCACATTTGTTTAAAGTGAAGCACTAGCTTGCGTCTGCACCTGTCTCACATAAACATATCGCAGCGGTGGGGATTATTGTATCACTGTTGTTATTATGACGTCCCTACTGGTTACGACGATGTTGTCGGTGTGAAGGCGTGACACCGTGTGACTCCTCGTCGAGACTGCCTCTCATACTTAATAAAACCCGTGCTGATTGGACGAGGCCTCCACTCCCCAACGAACTCACTGACTCACTGGGAAGTTTTCTGAAACACTCCCTTGTGGCTGGAGCGCGCTGAATAGAAGGGATTTGGTTACCCCCGTGAACACACAAAGGCCACTCACACCAGGGCCGGCTAATAGGGGCCAGCGCTGGTGTTTGATAAAGGATGGCCAGCTTCCTTGACGGTGGAGAAGTGGGTTGAATTCCCTCTGATGTCTGTGTGGATTATTACCTCGACGTGTTCCTTATTCCACCGCGTTTGTTTGTTTCTGCCTTGTTTTCATTTTCCTTGCTTTTGAATTCCACCTGTCATGGGGTAATGTATTTATTGCTGCCTGAATGGCTGTATTCACACACACACACACACACGCACACGCACACACACACAGTAACAACCTGCACGTGCCCCTCTCTCTCCCACCTTCGCCCTCTGTGTATCTGGACGACGTGACGTGCGATGCACAGGAAAGCTCAGCCTTCACCTCTGACTCTCATACCGTTTACCTTTCAGACCGTGTGCCTCCGACGGGGCCAAAGATGAACCCTTACCGCCACCAGCTATAACCCCCGACCCGGAGAAAACCCCCCAAGAGCTGTCCACTGCCAGGGTATGAACACACACACACACACACACACACGCCCCCACGGTGACCCGCTATTGGTCCACACACCCGATCAATGCCGTTTGCAGTTCAAAGTCTGATGCTAGTGCGTTAGCCCTGTCCCGCACTGAGGGCGCGACGGGGGGAGACGGCCGCTGCGTGCCACCCGTGAGTCGGCTGCTTATGGACGGTGGGGGGGGGACGTTGACTCCTGCTTTACTTTGGTCCAGATGGGGAGCGATGACATCAGCGAGCAGCCGGCGGCGGCGGCGGCGGCGGAGCCTCTCCTGCGCTCCTGCGTGAGCACGGCCAGCATGAAGGTCAAACACATGAAGAAGTAGGTCCCGCCCGCGACGCCGCGGCTGCTATTATGGGCTGTAAACCAGGGCTCCTATCCAGGGCAGTGGGAATGGAGGAGCCCTAAGAGGGGAAAAAAAAAAAAAAAAAAAGAAAGGCGTGGATGGGCGTGAGGCTGATTAGTGGACCTGCTGTCCTATAGTCCGTCTTCAATGGGCCCAGTGTCTGTTTGTTTGCTCTTCCTTGTTCCTTGTTTGTTCTCCGTTTCTCCTGCTCTCTCTCTCTCACTCGTTCTCCCTGCTCTCTCTTCCTGTCTGACTCTCTTACCCCCTGGGTTTGATTTCTTTCTCTCTCTCACTTTCTCTGTTCTCTCACACACTTTCTTTCCCACTTTCTCTCCCTCTCTCTGTTCTCTCTCACACACTCTCTTTCTTACTCGCTCACTCTCACTCTGCTCTCTCTTTCGCTTTGTCTTTCTTGCTCTCTCTTTCTCTCAGTTCTCTCTTATACGGTCTTGCTAACTCTCTCACTCTCTTTTCTCTCACTTACTCTCTCTCTCTCTCTTTCTCTCACTCTCTCTCTCTCTCTCACTCTCTCTCTCTCTCTCTCTCGCTCGCTCGCTCGCTCACTCTCTCTCTCTCCCTCTCTCTCTCTCACTCTCTCTCTCTCTCTCTCTCACTCTCTCTCTCTCCCTCTCTCTCTCTCACTCTCTCTGATGTCTCTCTGTGTTTCTCCGTCCCTCAGGCTCACCTTCACCAGAGGTCACTTCCCGCGGCTGGCGGAGTGCGCCCACTTCCACTACGAGAACGTGGACTTTGGCACGGTCCAGGTGAGCCCTGCAGCGTGCAGCAGCGTGTGTTTGTGTAGGACAGCGTAGTGTCTGGTCTCTGGTGAGAGGCCCCTGTCCCCTTTTGGATGATGAAAGTCACAAATACAAAATAAATACACTAGGGCTCAGCCCGCTTTTCAAGCCTATTGTACCATGTGTTTTTGCACGATAAAATAGAAAGACACAATAGCACCATCGTTCACATTGACAATTACATTTAGGGCATTTATCAGACGCTTTTGTCCAAAGTGACTTACAATAAGTACATTTGTCAGAAGAAAGAGAAACAGCAATATATCGCTGTCGCTACAGTAAGGATGTTCATAGAAACAAGTGCCAAGCACTAACAATTGTCAGTCCATCACTGTTAACATGGGTCATCAGACAATCAGTCCTCTCTCTTTCTGCATCTCCATTCCGACTAGTATTACCATTAGTTAGTGTTAACATTATATACATATGTTGGTCTAACGGCGGCCCCAGTAAACATGTCAGTGTAACGTCATAGGTCTTTGCAATTCCATAAATACTGGAAAAGGTTACTTGATTTCCATACGATGTCATTTGTTCTGAAGGCAGAATCATGCTGGTTCAGAGGGTTTGTGTGAATGTGACACTGGATGCACCTGTGGTCCAATCTATGAGTTGGATTAAACGTTAGGCTATCAACCAGCGACAATGAACCAGTGAGCTGTGACAGAACAGAGCAGTTTCCCAGATGGCAATCCCTTGTCATCCTGGACTCCATAACGACCTGCACTGTGGCACTAGATAGATATATCTAGTATACATCCGTCGGGTTATATACGGTGAAAGTACTTGTGTAAATGCTTATGTAGCATTTGTCGCTACAGCAATAATGAGAGGCAGTGGAGCAGACCTCTGTAATTTGTGGAAGTGGCTGTTAGCTGCCTGGTTAGCCAACCCTCTTTGGTGCAATACCACTTTTCCGCCAGCAGGGAGCAGCAGTGGACCGTTTGCCTCCTCCCTGCCTTTATTACGTGCACCTCCGCATGAAAGCATATGTGTATTATGTTACACTCATCCTGCTGGGGACCGCTACACTGCAGTAGCGCGCTAACACACCCCGTTGTAGACTGCGGGTGGGATTGAAGCGGTTAAGCCGTTTGCAGTGACCTTGAACAGCTTAGCACCAAGAAGATAAAGACGGACAGCCTGTACCATGAGAGAAATATCACTCCGGGGAATCTGCCATGGCTTTGCGTTCATGCTCAGTGTGCTATGCGCAGTGTATCTGTGTATACACACATGCGCACTGTATCTGAACACACACACACACACACACACACACACATCTGCACTGTATTTGTATACACACATGCGCAGTGTATTTGTACACACAATTGCACACTGTATCTGTATCTGTACACACACATGCGCACTGTATCTGCGCACACACATGCACACTGTATCTGTATCTGTACACACACATGCACACTGTATCTGCACACACACATGCGCACTGTATCTGTGTACACACATATCCACTGTATCTATATACAGAAAGTCTGCCTTTTTTGATTGTAAAATGAATGATGTCTTATTATTAGTAGTATTGCTACAGGCTTTTGTATCGGGGCTATGGCTTGTCTCCATGTGAGGAAGTGGAAAGAAAGGGGAGAGCCAGTCTTTGTCCCCGTGGTGACAAAGACAAAGACAAAGACACTCGCGGCTGCGTCCGGCCGTCTCTCTCTATTCATAGAAGACACAGGACAGGGCGGGAGGGGACAAGGAGGTCATGTCTCCCCACAACACCCTGCAGTAGGACAAGCCCCCTCACCTCCTCAAACACACCTTCATTCAGACACACAGTCACATACACACACACACACACACACACACAGAGTCACATACACACACAGAGTCACATACACACACACACACAGTCACATACACACACACACACACACAGAGTCACATACACACACAGAGTCACATACACACACACACAGTCCAATACGCACACACAGAGTCACATACACACACACACACACACACAGTCACATACACAGTCACATACACACACACACACAGAGTCACATACACACACACACACACACACAGTCACATACACAGTCACATACACACACACAGAGTCACATACACACACACACACACACACATACACACACACACACACACACACACACACACACACACACACACACACACACAGTCACATACACACAGTCACATACACACACACAGTCCCATACACACACAGTGTCACACATACACACACACACACACACACACACACACACACACACACACACACACACACACACACACACACACACACACACAGTCACATACACACACATTCCCCTCCGGTTTAGCCTCAAAGTAGAGTATTTATTTTTGGAATAAAACGATGCCCCCTTCGAGAATCTTTCACATCTAGGACCCGGCGTCCCGTGCACGTGCTTTTAGTGCACTTTGCTTCTCGTGCACTGTGCTTCTCGTGCACCGTGCCTCTCGTGCACGGTGCCTCTCGTGCACGGTGCCTCTCGTGCACGGTGCGCCACGTGCACACTCGTCTGTGTGGCGGTGCTAGCACTCTAACTCCTCCCTGGCTAACTCTCTCCCCCCTGAAACTCACGCCATGGAGGAGAGAGAGACAGCACGAGATGGAGGGAGGGAGGGAGGGGAAAAGCAGGGGGAGGGGGGGGGGGGGCTAGGAGGGGGAGAAAAGGGAGGAGGGGGGACGAGATATTGAGCGAGGGCGAGAGAAACAGATACAAACGGCGGTGGGCGCGGGGGGGGGGGGGGGGAGAATACCCCTTTTCAATTTTTTCCTCCTACATCATTTACCGCTCTGGGAAGGAGGCGGGAACTGCGGACACTCTCGCTGAGGCAGGCTGAGCCAGGCTGAGCCAGCGTGGGGGAGGGGGCTACGTAAGGGGGAGGTAGGGGAGGGAGAGGGGGAGGCGTCTGCAGGGCGGGGGGAAGCGCCGTCACTTGAACTCTGCTGGAGGCAGCCTCTGGTCTAGCCGCTGCTTCCTCATCCTCTCGGTCCACGCAGCGGATGCCGCCGACCCACCCAGCCCAGCGAGAGGGACCCAGCCTGTTGGAGACCCAGCCTGTTAGAGAGCCAGCCTGTTGGGGACCATGAGGGGGACCACGCTCCGTCCACACGCTGTCCCGCTGTGGTCAGACCTCTTGTGTTGTGCGATGGGCGCAGGTAAACTTGAATGTGTAGGCTTTTGTTTTTCCTCTGTATGCGTTGTGTGTGTGTCTGAGCGGTCGGCGCCACACACGCATGAATAAGTAATGCGTCCAGGCGTGGGGTCGATACCGGATTGGCTTTTGAGTTGTTTTGAGCTGCGCTTCCTTTTGTTTTTAGGGCTTTACATTCGGTTGCGGGATTTTGGGGAATTGTCTGTTCCGGGGAAGTGTCCCACTTTGTTGAGTTGGGTGGCGTTGTTGTTGTTTTCATGCTATTCCGCAATGGTGCGTCCTGCGTCCTGGAGACCCTACCGCAGCTTTCACGTGATTACTCATCCAGGGTTTGGTCGATTTAGTGACCGCAATCAGGGCTCCACCGCCAGTGTTGTGGTGGTCTCCACGCGGACCCGCAGCTGGATATCGTCGCAGCAGCCGCGTGCGTGTCGGCGTTGCGGAGCCGGGCATTGTTACCGTGGAACTGTGGAGCGGTGATGGTGTAAAGTAGGTCGTGGTGGAGAGCGGGGGGGAATCTGGATCAACTGCTGCTCACATTTATAAATAACCAAACTCCCTTCCCTCACCTCGCTTGGGTCCCGGGCCCCTTTGAAGTCTCTCTTCTTCTTCTTCTTCTTCTTCTGCGCGGCGTTCTTCTTCTGAACCGCCGGTCTTTAACGGGTTGTGTAGAACATCTGGGAAGGCGGAGAGGACGATATTTCGGTGTCTACGCTTCAATGCTGTAGTCGTCGCCCTGGCAACTCATAAGTCATGTATTATGAATCTCATACTGCAGGATTTATGGCGGCTGGTTTTATGGGCAGACGGACCGGGAGGGAGGAGGGCGTCTTAGCGTGGATCCTGAGTGGCCGACGACCTCAACAGAGCCATTCCAAAGATTGGCTTTGTTTGCTTTTCTTTTATTTTGTCACGTTCAGAAAAACTTTGACGACGGAAGTGTTGCACTGGTTATGAACCAACTAGTATTACCCTAAAACCGCAGAGTTCCATAAGGTTTAAGGCAGATACAACAAACAATTCAAACAATTCAAAATGAAAACAAATGGTTTGCGTGTCTGTTTTGCTTGAGCTAATGCGCTACACCTGAACGCTGTTGCTAGGAAGAGTCGGTGCTCCTTTTGAGTGTTTGATTGCTTTGTGCACACGCCCACTGGACCGGATGGGCTCCTCCTACACACTGGAGCTTACGGGCTCACAGGACACACACCTTGGCTGAACACACACAGTCACTCTTTGCTCTCAGTCTACTCCAGTAGGTCAGACGCGCAGAAAGGTCCCCCTCATCCATTATTTAAAATATGGTTTCTGAGAATGTTTAAATTGACCTCCTTTCTCGAACCCCCCCATCTCTTTGTCTCTCTCGCTCTTGCGCTCGCTCTCGCTCTCGCTCTCTCTTGATCTCGTTCTCTCTCTCTCGATCTCGTTCTCTCACTCTCTCTCTCTCTCTCTCTCCGAAGCTGTCTTTTGCAGAGGACCAAGGGGAAGGACAGAAGGCCGGCCTGGACTCTAAAGAGCTGCTGTTTCTGGTCCAGATCGGCTGCCAGGTACCATTCCTATCACACAACACTTCATCATCTTAATAGAAACATGAGGCTGACACCAGACCGCTCCATGCAACATCTCAGGGTTGTTGTGTTGTGGTTTGTGCAGGGCTGACGCTGGCTTGTGAAGAGGTCCTTTAAGGACTTTGTTGTGTTGTTTGCACTTTGTAGGAATGAAGCTGGCTTGTGAAGAGGTCCTTTAAGGACCTTACTGTGTTGTTTGCTGGGCTGAAGCTGGCTCGTGAAGGGGTCCTTCAAGGACATTGCTGTGATGTTTGCTGGGCTGAAGCTGGCTTGTGAAGAGGTCCTTTAAGGAGTGTGTTGTGTTGTTTACACTTTGTAGGGCTGAAGCTGGCTTGTGAAGAGGTCCTTTAAGGAGTGTGTTGTGTTTCTTGCAGGGCCGGAGCTGGCTCGTGAAGAGGTCCTTCGAGGACTTCAGGGTGCTGGACAAGCACCTCCATCTGTGTATTTTCGACCGGCGTTTCTCCCAGCTAGCCGAGCTGCCTCGCCACGAGACACTGAAGGGACCAGATGAGGTGGGTTTGAACACACACCAGGCCCCCTGCTATTGGCCAGAGACACTGCTGCTTCTGCCCTCATTGGCTAAAGGCCCCCTCAGGGCCAGTTTATTTTCGTTATGACTGCAGATGCTGCCCTTTAATATAAATATCATTCATAATTTTATTATTAGATTAAGCTTAATGGGGTTATCAACATAAACAGCCATTTAGTGCAACAATACCAGTAAAGCATATTTGTATTATTAGTCACTGTAAATCATGTATAATACTTTCATAATTCTGTTACACTGAACACCCAAATAAATGACAATACCCAATGTCAATATCTAACATGTAGGCATACTTAATCAGGATGCCTCACCCCTACCTGTTTACGATACGTTCCGAAATCCACGCTGTCACTTTGGATAAAAGCATCTGCTGAATGATATTTCCTGTCTGGGATTAATGAAATACTGAACTAGTAAATAAAAGACGACCCTTCTCCACCTCGGATACAAATCTGTCTCTTATTGATGCTGGAGCCGTACTCTGAGTGACACAACGAGGGGAGGTGAGTCTGAGGACATTTGCACCTTGTTTCCTCTCACACATTCTCTCCATCTCTCTCTCCTGTGTGTCCCCAGTGTGTCACC
The DNA here is from genome assembly GCF_964030765.1 of Micromesistius poutassou. Classification (NCBI taxonomy): domain Eukaryota; kingdom Metazoa; phylum Chordata; class Actinopteri; order Gadiformes; family Gadidae; genus Micromesistius; species Micromesistius poutassou. The sequence continues at coordinate 3,913,954 of NC_140274.1, read as the reverse complement.
AAGATGCTGGCTGCGTACCTTTCCCAGTTCTCTGCCCTGGCTGACAACAACATCAACTGCGGTCCGGTCTTGACGTGGATGGAGGTAGCTTTTCATCACCACGTACTGCGCGTTGAACTCCCGACTCCAAAGGGCCAAAAGGCTTTGAGTCATCCATCAGTGTCGGATGTACCGTAGCGCACACAACGATAGCCCTTTACCGTCAGACAAGTCTGACACTGTGATGCATCACATCAGCTCCATTTGCAGCATAACAAAAAAGAAACAGAAACAAAGACAAAAAAACAAGATACAAACATTTAACAAGGCATTACAAACACAGCAAAAACAATATCCAAGACGTTTCAACGTACATTAAGACCTGTGGATAATCCTCTGTATAATATTAGTGGACTGACTGGTGCACAGAAGAATGCTCTGGTCTAACCCTGTATGAGGCTGCAGTGTTCACTATTGATCAAGTGAGTCAGGACTCACTTCAGATCAGAGTTCACCTAGACTCTCATCTAGCCTCCCCCCTTCCCCCCCCACACCCCTCTTACACACTTATTGTATGTTGTACGTCCCTGCACTCAGAAATAGTACTTAGCATTGTGTAGCGTCTTATCCTAGCTTTTATCTCTGTTGTATATGGGGAATGGGTTCACTTAACAACCGTTAGTGCTTGGCACTTGGCCAAAGTGTCTGCTAAATGCCCTGAATGTGACGTCAGTCTGTAACTCCGGTGCAGTGACCCATGTGGCTTGCGTCTCTCCCCCCGGACAGATCGACAACAAGGGGAACCACCTGCTGGTGTCTGAGGAGTCCTCCATCAACGTGCCGGCCATCGCCGCCGCCCACGTCACCAAGCGGTACACCGCCCAGGCGCCGGACGAGCTGACCTTTGAGGTGACCCCCGGTGACATCACACACCGCGCACACAAACTGATCACTGGGTTCAATGCAGAGGAATTGAACCACTTGTATTTGTGTAGTGTGTGTTGTGCGTGTTGTGCGTGAAAGCTCAGGTAGACCAACACTAAATACAAACAAGACACTTGGCGACATACAGGGGGGATGTTGAGGACGAAAATAGTTTCATGTGTTTACTTTTCACTGTGTTGTTTCTTGATGTACTTTCTGTGGTCATCCTGGGCTTTCTGAACGGGCCATCACGCTGTGTCTTTATATAGCCTCTACGCTTGAATCTAATAATAACCCTATTCCAGGTGGGGGACATTGTGTCGGTCATCGACATGCCCCCTAAAGAAGACACTGGCTGGTGGAGGGGAAAGCACGGCTTTCAGGTACACATGACTCTAGGTATCTGTATATTGACATGCATCTGAAGCTGGTCTTTTTCCCGAAGCTAGGGTAGGCAATTGATTTTAGTCTTTGTCCTGTTTGTTGAAATTCTCTTCGCATTTCGCCAACGATCGACGATCAAATGCTCTGATAGAAAAAAGCAGGTATCTCTGGCTGCTGTGAGATGATTGGCTGGCTCACCTGTCCGTCATCCTACCTGACCCGGCTACCTGTGCCGCACACATGACCGGAGTCTTCCACAAGGCTAGACAGACCCCCCTGCTAAAGCTAACGAGCTGGTCATGTGCTTTGGGGGAGGGGCTTTGGAGACAGGCCTGAAGGGAGGGGAGGGATTTATTTAGTTGGATACTTTTAAAATCAAGCTTACTCTGGCTGGTTTCTCCAAAGTTGCAGACCCCAGCTCAAAGTGAATCACGCTGCAGCAGCTCCCCTGTCTGCCCCCCCCCCCCCCCCTCCTCCTCTCCCACCAGGTGGGCTTCTTCCCCTGCGACTGCGTGGAGCTGATCAGTGAGAAGATGCCCCCCACGGTGGAGAGCGCCGTGCCAAAGCCAGGTAGCTCCTGTCTGTCTGTCTGTCTGCTCTCCTCCACAGAAGGATTCCCTGGCTTTCTACTCTCAGCTTGTGATGATGCAGCCTCCAACACACGGAGCACTTTGTTGTTTTTACCTCTCGTGTCGAGCTGCTCTGTGTGCCTTGAGATTTAACTGAGATGAATAAATCTTTCTGATTCCTTCCTTGCTACTCTGCTCTCTAAGTATTTTTTTGTACTTTTTTTTTTGTAGTTGCACTTTGTAGTTACAGAAAAGCATCTGCTGAATGACCAAATGTGTGTGCGTGTGTGTGTGTGTGTCTGTGTTTGTGTGTGTGTCTGTGTGTGTGTGTGTGTGTGCCTGTGTCTGTCTGTCTTTGTGTGTGTGTGTGTGTGTGTGTGTGTCTGTGACTGTGACTGTGTGTGTGTGTGTGTGTGTGTGTGACACACTGTGTCTATATGTGTGTGTGTGTGTGCCTGTGTCTGTGTGTGTGTGTGTGTTTGTGTGTGTCTGTGACTGTGTCTATATGTGTGTGTGCGTGCCTGTGTCTTTGTGTGTGCCTGTGTCTTTGTGTGTGTGTGTGTGTGTGTGTGTGACCCCTCCCAGTGTGTAAGAAGCACGGTAAGCTGGTGACCTTCCTGCGGTCCTTCATGAAGTCGCGGCCCCCCCCCCAGAAGCTGCGGCAGCGGGGGATCCTGAAGGAGAGGGTGTTCGGCTGCGACCTGGGAGAGTACCTCCACAACTCGGGATACGAAGGTCAGAGCCGCCAGGTCGCCTGTTATAGGACTGTGATAAACGCTGTCCTAGATGATCCCCCTGGTTGTTATAGGACTGTGATAAATGCTGTCCTAGATGATCCCCCTGGTTGTTATAGGACTGTGATAAACGCTGTCCTAGATGATCCCCCTGGTTGTTATAGGACTGTGATAAACGCTGTCCTAGATGATCCCCCTGGTTGTTATAGGACTGTGATAAACGCTGTCCTAGATGATCCCCCTGGTTATTATAAGACTTGGGTCAACGCTGTAGTAAATGAATCCTGTGGTTGTTATAAGACTTGGGTCAATGCTGTAGTAGATGAATCCTAGTCACCTGGTTGCACGGTAATCTTCATCTCTCTTTGGGTTGTATTCTAATTCTTTATGCTAATCCAGAATGTAACAGTCAAATCCTGGAACTTGAATTCGAATTTGAGGCCAAAAGTGTGCCCAAAAAACATCTTCCTGTCAATTGCTGCTTGTTTTGAATGTGTTGTTTTTGTAAGCAAGATCCAAACCTAATTTTAAAGTTAATTTGTACAAATTAACTTGTACAATATCTGTGCATTGCAACCTCATGAACCTTTAACTGATAACGTGATGATCTGGTTGAGTGTGTGTGAGGTCATCCATGCTAAGAATATACGCTGTATGGTTTTGCGGGGTGCTTAAGATAAGATAAGAGAAGATAACTTTAATGTCTCACAGCACAGTAGCACAGTAAGGATAGCATTCAGGATATGACTTAGGATAATAGCTTACACCAAACGACATTTACTGTGGTTATTGTGATTGTGACCGTGGTGGTTCTGACCGTGCTCCTGCTCTCCAGTGCCCCAGGTGGTAAGGAGCTGTGCCGAGTTCATTGAGAAGAACGGCGTGGTGGACGGCATCTACAGACTCTCTGGGATCTCCTCCAACATCCAGAAGCTCAGGTGCGTCCCGCTCTCATGGGCTTGGACCGCCATGAACAAGATCAGTGTTGTCTTGACTCCTGGCCAGAACTACCAGTCTAGACCAGTTGAGTCTACACTCGACTGTGGAATTGGGTTTAAAGTACGAACATGCCTCTACTTGTCATTTTGTTGTTAAACACGATACAATCTGGATGTGGAGTCCTGGGTCAGACCAAACACTGATACCCTGTGAGGTTTTTCCCACGCTAGCAAATCGTCACAATGCGTTCGATTATTAACATCGAGACGGAAGACCTGCATCTTAAAATCCTCTTCAACCACCCCCTCCAACCACCCACCCACCCCCTCCCCGACCCCCCCACCCACCCCCTCCAACCACCCACCCACCCCCTCCCCGACCCCCCCACCCACCGCCCTCCCCGACCACTCGCCCCCTCCCCGACCCCCCCCCACCCACCCCCTCCACCCCTCCATGTCCCCCCGTTCCCCCGGCCCGTGCCCAGGCATGAGTTTGACTCTGAGCAGGTGCCGGACCTCAGCCGGGACGTGTTCAGGCAGGACATCCACTCGGTGGGCTCCCTGTGCAAGCTGTACTTCAGAGAGCTGCCCAACCCCCTGCTCACCTACCAGCTGTACGAGAGGTTCTCCGTGAGTACTGCCGCCTTGGGGGGCCCGGGATGGCCCAGGACCGGGGGGGGGGGCCCGGGCTGGCCCAGGACCAGGGGGGCGGGGGTCCAGCCTGGGGACTGTTAAAGATATAACAGTTACAGTCAACTGAATGGCCCTTGGGGGGCCCAGGTTGGCTCAGGACCAGGGGGGGGGGGGGAGGGGGTACTATCAGAGACTCCTGTGAACAGAACCACCCTGGTGGATTCCCAGGGCGGCTCCAGTCCAGGGAAAAGGATTTGATCTCATTAGGTTGGGTCGGGGTTGGATCCGTATCCAGGCGGTAGGAATGGGCATTATAGGTCAGAGGATGGTAAAATAGTTTTAAACTGAGCATCTGCTGAGAGAGAGCCATCTCTGTTATATAGAGCCGGTAAAAGAACATTAAGAGATTCATTGGTCGTGTTCTTTTCTGGGTTTAAAGCGCCGGGTCGCTGCTTTCAGAGGAGCTTTCTCCAAACACAAAGATGGGGATTAAGCCCACTGGCCGAGGCGGGCGCAGAGTGTGAATGTCAAGCAGCTCTCTAAAGAGGGACGCTTTCTTCTTGTGCTGTGCCCTCCCAGGACGCCGTGTCTGCCTCCACAGATGAGGAGAGGCTGGCCAAGATCCACAACGTCATCCAGCAGCTGCCCCCTCCGCACTACAGGTCTGTTGGGCTCACTGGCGCACTCTGGTGGCTGATTGGGGAATGTCACCTCTCAGGGATATGTGGCTGCTGCTAATTCAGTTGTTCTCAATCGGTTTTTACTAATGTAACCCCTATTTTACATTTGAAAAATATGAAATATAGTAAAATATCTTAATTTTTATAGGGTATTAATTCAGCTTTCACTAGCACAAATGAATGTTTGGGGGGATTTTTTTTAAATTAATATAAATAATGTACATGCATTTTATTTGGTTAACATGAACATGAAAGGGGTGGTGCAAATACTTAAGGTTAAGTGAACAACAAGGACTTTGCTTATGATTTATGTTATTCATTGGAAGGTTTTACAGAACTTGCACACCACTATTCACATACACTTAATATTCACATTTTCCGACTACCCCTGCAGTCCCTCACAGAACCCCTAGGGGCTGCCAACCCCCACGGGAAAACCACTGTACTGTATTTCGGTTTTCCTTTTTCTTCAACACTCAGCAGTTTCTATTTTTAGTCTGTTGCTATTTGTTGAGGTTCACACTGTGAGGTGACGCTCTGTATTGGGTGCGGTTAAACGGTGTCAGCGTAATGTAGTGATACATATAGAAGACAATAGCACATTTAACCGGAGGACTATTTAGCAGAGCACTCTATGCCTGGGGTCAAACTACAGTCACTGGCTTATCGTGAATGATTCACCCTGCGGGGTTGAGTTGAAGGGGACACGAGAGAGACGTCCTATTGTCAGTCGCCCTGGGCCTCCCTCTGCTGGTGACAGAGAGGACTGCAGTCCTGAGTCCACTCAAGACGTATCCAGTGGCCACTCGATTACGCAAGCCTTTCTAATTTCAGAAAGGACTGGCTGCTTTGTATTCTTAGGGCCATTCCCAAGGCTGGTATTTTTGTAATTCCTGGAAGCGTGTCAGTTTGTGAGAAACTCAGACCAGACCGT
>NC_140274.1:3848179-3905679 GCF_964030765.1 Micromesistius poutassou | reverse complement strand
ACACACACACACACACAGGGACTCACTCACTCACTCCCTCCCTCACTCACTCACTCACTCACTCCCTCACTCACTCACTCACTCCCTCACTCACTCACTCACTCACTCACTCACTCACTCTCTCTCACACACACAATTAGCCCCGTTCCCCGGCCGCGGCGGCCCTTCCTTTTGGGACTAATGGTCGGCGGGAACTAGGGCACATGTCAGTGGCGCGGTGGGCCGGGGGAACTGGGTCAGCCCGTACCGCAGCGCGTGTCTCCGTGTGCGCGCCCCCCAGGTCCAAGCAGATCGAGTCGGCCTGCTTCAGCGGCACGGCGGCCTTCATGGAGGTCCGCATCCAGTCGGTGGTGGTGGAGTTCATCCTCAACAACACGGAGAAGCTGTTCAGCCCCAAGCTCAACCCCGCCATCCGGGACAGCACAGGTGGGTGGAGGGGACGGCCTGGGCCGGGGGGGGGGGGTCCTGTGTGGGTGTTTATGCTGGTGTGTGTTTATGCTTGTTTGTGTGTGTATATATGCTGGTGTGTGTGTGTTTTTATGCTGGTGTGTGTGTGTTTATGCTGATGTGTGTGTGTGTGTGTGTGTGTTTATGCTGATGTGTGTGTGTGTTTATGCTGGTGTGTGTGTATATATGCTGGTATGTGTGTGTGTTTTTATGCTGGTGTGTGTGTGTTTATGCTGGTGTGTGTGTGTGTTTATGCTGGTGTGTGTGTGTGTGTTTATGCTGGTGTGTGTGTGTGTTTATGCTGGTGTGTGTGTGTGTTTATGCTGATGTGTGTGTGTGTGTGTTTATGCTGATGTGTGTGTGTGTTTATGCTGGTGTGTGTGTTTATACTGGTGTGTGTGTGTGTGTGTGTCTTTATGCTGGTGTGTGTGTGTGTGTGTTTATGCTGATGTGTGTGTTTATGCTGGTGTGTGTGTGTGTGTGTGTTTATGCTGGTGTGTGTGTGTTTATGCTGGTGTGTGTGTGTGTGTGTGTGTGTGTGTGTGTGTGTGTAGGCATGCGTGCGTATGTGCATAAGGCCCACCCAGGCTCCCTGTCTGACCCCCCCTCCCCCCCCGCCCCCGCCCCCCCCCCCTCAGGTAACAACACCCTCTCCAGGCCCAAGTCCCTGCTGGTCTGCTCCCCGTCCACCAAGCTCCTCTCCCTGGAGGAGGCCCAGGCCCGCACCCAGGCCCAGCTCAGCTCCCCCGCCACCACGCCTTCGCTCTCCCCCAGCGACTACATCGAGGTGGGGGAGGGCCCCGGGGCCCTGGGCGGCAAGTTCCACACCGTCATCGAGCTGCCGGCGGAGAGGTGCGGCCGCCGGGAGATTGGGCTCGGGTCAACCGCTGGCTTTGATGCGCTGTGCTTTGTTGTGGGCTCGCTGTGTGTCCTCTGTCTATAGTCTGTCCTGAAGCAAATAGTATTTTTAATACTCTCTCATTGTCGCGATGACCTTAGTTCTTTCCACATGGCGTTGAGGAGACCTGGCCCGGTTTGTTCAGTCCCTGCAGATTTAACGTTCGGTAATCCATATATGTTTTTGATCCAGCCTCGGCAACCCTATCTCCTGTTTGATATTTGCCGGGGCAATCATAACATGATAAGGTGAATTGCACTTTTTGAAGTGAGACAGATAACAGAAAGCAATCTGGAGATGTTCTTTGTTCTGGCAGCAAACGTCTTCCTGGAAAGGGGAAGAAGTCTCCCGTGGGGAACTGGCTGTCCTTCTTTCATCTGGGAAAGTCTCACTCCGTCTCCAAACGTAAGCTCAAACGCCACCCCAGCGAGCCCAACGACATCAAGAGTATCCCACTGCCAGGTCAGACCCCCCCTCACCTCATCTCGACTCGTCTCCTCACCTTCCTTTCCTCTCCTCGTCTCTCCTCTCCTCCCCACTCCCCTCCTCTCTTCTCCTACAATCGCCTCTCCTCTCCTCTTCTCCTCTTTCCTCTACTCTCCTCCCCTCTTCTCCTCTATCCTCACTCCTCTCCTTTCTCCTCACTCTCCTCTCCTCTCTTCTTACCTTCTCTCCTCTCCTTTCCTCTCTCCTCTTCTCCTCTTCTCCTCTCCTCCTCTCTGCGTCCATGACGTCACTGATTGGTCGACACACAACCAATAAGGACGCTGATTTAACTTCATAGGCCGTTAGAGGAGATCCATGTTAGTCTCTCTCTCCCGCCCTGGCCTTCACAAAGGTGGCCGCCATTTGCATGCACCCTATGTCGACGGCACCCACCGGAGTCTCCGCCCCGGATGTACGATGGGTGGGCCGGCCTCCCAGTTGGTACAGTCCACTGGGCGCGCCGGTACAGGTCGATCTATCCGTCTGTCACGTCTGGGTGGGACCCTCCCACATGTGGCGATGCCCTTTGGGAGCTTGCGCGTCAACACAGCCCCCCCTCCTGACCCTGTCTGTTTGTTGGTTTGAATCCCTCTGACCCTCTGGCGGTGACCCCAGGTGGGCGGGGCCACGGCGGAACCATGCGCTCCACGAAGAGCGAGGAGTCGCTGACGTCGCTGCACACCATCGAGGGTGATCACCGCTTCACTTTATACGTTTCATTAGAATTAATGAATCTTCGTTTCTTTTTTTTTTTTTTTCTGCTGCCTCTTTATCAAATTACTCAAATTCAGGTTGTAATGTAAAATGGGTCTAATGTATGATTGCATATTTTAAACTATTACATTAAATATTAGCAGTTAACACTCCCCATTCCCATTAGTACAATAGTGGCCAGTATATCATGCTGGTACCTTATTACGGTTGATGCTAAGCTGCGATTGCTAATGTGTGGGTGTGTCTGTGTGTCTGTATCTGTACCTGTATGTGTGTGCTTGTATGTGCGTCTTTGTGTGTGGATGTGGACGTGTGAATGTTTGCTTGTATGTGTGGGTGTAAATCTGTATGTGTGTGTGTGTGTTTCTATGTATATGTGTGGCTGTAAATGTATGTGTGTGTGTGTGTGTGTGTGTGTGCGTGTGTTCCTGTTTGTTTGTGTGTGTGTGTGTGTGTGCGAGTGTGTCTGTGTGTGCGCGTGTGTCTGTGTGTGTGTGCGTGTTTCTGTGTGTGTGCGTGTGTCTGTGTGTGTGTGCGTGTTTCTGTGTGTGTGTGTGTGTGTGCGCGCGCATGTTTCTGTTTGTGTGTGTGTGTGTGTGCATGTTTCTGTTTCTGTGTGTGTGTGTGTGTGTGTGTGTGCATGTTTCTGTGTGTGTGTGTGTGTGTGTGTGTGTGTGCGTGCACGCTTGCGCCCCCCCCCTCTCCCCTCCAGCTGAGCCCTCCACCTACCGGCCCTCGCGGCCGCGCTCCACCAGCGAGGCGCTGTCCCTCTCCTGCAAGGCCGAGGAGCCGCCGGCGTGCCACGACGGTAACCACGGCAACCGCCAGCACGCCAGCACGGGGCACCGCGGCGGCGGCGGCGGCGGCGGCGGCGGCGGCGGCGAGCGTGGGCGCACCACCCCGCTGCTCTCCCCGGCCCCGCCCCGGGAGGAGGAGGACGAGCTGGACGACCTGGACGACCTGCGCCCGCCCGCGCCCGGGACCTTCCACCTGGACTTCGACCCCATGTCCTTCCAGTGCAGTCCGCCCGCCGCCGCCGCGCCCGGCCCGCGGCAGCACGCCCGGCACGACGGCTCCCGGAAGGGCGCGGCCGGGGGCTCCGAGCCGCCCCCCGTCTCCTCCCCTCCCAGCGGCCCCGCCCGCTCGCCGGACCTCCGGGGCGGGAGGAAGGCCGGCCCGCCGCCGCCGTCTTCGCCGTCTAAACTCAGGAAGTCCGTCAAGACGCACCGCATCGCCTCCGCCCCCGCCGCCGCGGCTCCCACCGCGCGGGCCGACGTGATGGCGCCGTCTTCCCACCGCGGCCACCAGGGGGCGTGTCCGCCGCCGCCGCCGGACACGCCCCCGCCGGTCCCCACCTCCTCGCCCCCGTCGGAGCGCTGCGAGGCGGGCCCCCGGAGCGCGGCCGGGGGCCTCCGCAGCCCCCCCAGCAGCCAGTCCAGCCAGGCCTCCGCCCTCACCGACCTCAGCCAGCCCGCTCAGAGCCTGCCCGACCCAGGTCAGTACGGGCGCACACGGGGCCCCGGGGGCCCCGGGGGGCCCGGGGGGTCTTATCGGGGGGAGCCCTTGTGTTTGTTTAAGATGTGTGCTTTTTGACACATATTTAGAGTTTTAGTTTATCACATACACATATATTGGCAGATGTTATTTTGACACATCTTATGACCTTGACATGTTTCGACGGAGAGACTTCCGTCTTTATCACAAGGTCACACCAACGTCACGCCAATATATGTGTCTGTGATTAAAGAAAACTCTAAATATTTAAGTGTAGACACAATGAACGTATTACAATTGTTTTTTGGACAATTTTGTGGTGTGAACATGCATACTACCCATTACTCAATAGCTGTATCGATAATTAAGAGTGTGTGTGTAATTTGCCAATGAAACAACATAACCTGGTGGTGAGTGTGGAGAACATCACCCATGTAGTGAATGCTGTAGTAATAGCTAAGGACTAACCGTCTTGTCTCAGCAGCCCTCCTCGCCTGCTAGGTTTCTTATCCAAGCTTTCATGTGTTGTTGTCGTCATGGCGTCTCCTCACAGCCTTGTTCGTCCTGTCATACTGTAGCATGGTCTGTCTTATCCCCTCCCAGGAGCAGATAGACTTGTGAGTTCAGTGTCTGTGCTCCCACCTCACCCCCCCATGACGAGCGCCGCCCGCAAGCTAGCCCTGGCCCTGGCCCAGTCGGCGCAGAAGGCCAGCGACGCCGCTGGCCGCTCCTCCTCCTCCTCCGCCCACCACGCCCACCGCCGCAGCCCCTCCTACCCGTCCCCCCCGCCGCCGCCGCCGCCCCAGCGCCCGGACGCCGCCCCCCACCCGGCCGACAGGACCCCCCCCGCGCGGCCCTCCGTCCTCCACCTGCAGGTGCAGTACTGCGGGCCTCACCGCGGCGCTCAGTCCGAGCGGGGCTCCCCGCCACAGCCCCCCGCGGAGCCCTACCGCTGCCCCCACCCCGCCCACCTCCTGCTGCCCACGCACCGCTGCTGCCCGTCCCCGCGCCGGGAGTCCCCCGGCAGCCCCGCCGGCCCGCCGGGCTCCTGCGGCCTGGAGGAGGGGCGCCCCCGGAGGCGGTGCCAGCGGAGGGACCGGGGCCCGCCCAGGGCCCCCACCACCACGGAGGAGGAGGAGGAGGAGGAGGAGGAGGAGGAGGAGGCGGAGGAGGAGGTCCGAGGGGGCCTCGACGACGGGCGGTGGGCCGAGCCCACCTACCACAACGTGGGCGTGTCCACGCCCACCCAGGCCGCCTTCTGCGCCGTCCAGAGCCCGTCGGGCGCCGTCTACGCCAACGCCGACTCGGTCAACGTCTTCAACTTCCGGACGGTCCTGGCCGAGACGGCCGTGCCGGGCTCCGTGGGGGAGGTCCTGCCCCGCCCTCCCCCGCTCTCCCCCGCCCTCCGCTACGACGAGAGGACGGCCATGGAGGACGTCTACGGCCGGCGCCACGGCGGCGGCGGCGGCGTCCTGCCCGGCCCCCCCCCGCGGTCGCCCCTCTACCCCCGGCCCGACGCCCTGCCCTTCCACCTGTCCCGGCCGGACGCCGCGTACCGCCACTCCACCGAGGGCCGCTACCCGGGCACCCTGGGCCCCAAGCACCCCGCGTCGCCGCAGTACGGCGCTCGCCCCGGCGGCGGCGGCGGCGGCGGCGGCGAGCTCCTGATGGGCGGGGCCCTCCGGGGGCCCTGGGAGCGGCCGGACGAGGGGCGCATGCGGCACCCGGCCATGCGGCGGGCGCGCTCCTTCCACGCGCCGCACTTCAGCCACTACGAGATCGCCGAGGCGGAGGTGGTGCCCCCCGAGGCGCTGTACTACGTCCAGAAGCCCCCCGGCTCGGAGCCGCCGTACCGCTGGCTGCTGCAGTCGGACTTCCACCCCTCGGCGCCGTTCGACGCCGCGCCCGCGCCCTCCTACGCTACCCGCTACGCCCACTTCGCCCCCGACGGCGCCGGCGCCGGCGACCCGCGCTTCTACGCCGCCGAGCCCTTCCGGCCCGGGGCCATCCGGCACAGCCAGTCCTACACACTGCGCTCCACCGTGGAGAGCACGCTGGAGCCCGACTACTACCGGCCGCCGCCTCCCCCGCCCGCCGCCCACCGCCACGCCCCCTCCCCCCACCGGGACCTGCTCCTGGACCGCAGGGAGGCGGCGGCGCCCTGGGACGCCCGCGACTCGGACTCCTGCGGGCGGCGGGTCTACCAGCCGGCGCGGGAGCACGGCGAGGGCCGGTACCACGGCCCCGCGCCGCAGGCCGCCGCGCCCCGCCACCGCCACCCCTCGCCCCCCGCCGACCCGCGGGGCCGGGAGATCATGCACACCCGGAGCCGCTCGGACCCGGGCGACGCCTGCCTGTTCTCCGGGGCCGGCGCCGGCGGGCAGCGCGAGGCGGCGGCGGCGGCGGTGGTCACGGTGACGGCCCTGTCGCCGGGCAACCAGGCGCCGGCGCTCCACGTCAAACCGGAGCCGGCCGCCCAGGAGCCCCCGCAACGCAAGAGGGAGAGCGTCCACAGGCGGGGCCCGGCCCACGAGGGGCCCCCCTCCAAGGTCCCGCAGAGGCTCCCGCCGGACCCCAGGCGGGACCAGCCGCCGCTGCGCAAAGTCCCGTCCCTCCCCGAGAGGAGCCGGCCTCAGCCCCGGCGCCAGGACCAGGGCGGGGGGGACAGGAGCCACTCCAGGGGCCGCGAGCAGGACCGGCTGACCCTCGGCAACACCGTCAACAGCGCCGGGGGCCCCACCAGGTCGGGGGTCCTCAGGAGGGCGGGCCGCTCTCAGAGCATCAAGGAGAACCGCCGCCTGCACCAGGCGCACCGCCCCAAGACCCCCCCGGGCTCCGAGCCGCAGGGGCCCGGCCCGGCCCCGCCGCACAGAAGGACCCAGAGCACGCGGGTGAGGCCCACGCGCTACGAGCACGCCGAGGGCTACTACGCCACGCCCAAGGCTAAGGCCCCGAGGGCCCCTAAAGCCGGCGCGGGGTACTACGCCGGTCACGGCTGCATGTCCCCCCACCGCCACAGACTGCTGACCAAGGCCTTGGGCCAGGGGCCCTTCTACCACGCTGGAGGGAGATCAGAGGCAGGGGTGTACGAGTGACTCTGATCTCATCTCCCTCCACGGCGAGGGGGGAGGGGGTGAAGGGGGGAGGGGGGGGGGGGGGGGTGAATAGGGACCAGCACTTTATCCTCTGCCAGACCACCAGTAGTGTGTAAGACGGCTCTCTGTGTGGACCTCTGTGAGCTGCTGAGAGACGGCCCCGCGATGGGAGCCCCGCGCTGCTGTTAACCGCATACTATGTTGTAGAGAAAGAAACCCAGAAGAGAATGTATAGTACTTATTTAAATTGTTATATCCGAGTCGGTTAAAAGAAATGTGAAAATGAGTCGAGACGATGAACACGAAGTGAACAGGTGCGGTCAAAACTGGATTTATGGATATATTTTAAAAGGCCAACGGGAGTATGTATAGAATACACTGGCTCACGTGACATAACATTCATAATTTGCATAAAACAATACATAGGTGTATTGTGACAAATATATTGTATTTTTGTGGATTGTTTTTGTTATTAAAACCGCTACTTAATTCAGATACACATATATGGACGTTTGCGTGCCCTCTTTCACGTACTTTAGCTTATATTTTTTATCTTAAATTATTGTGGAAGCACGTTCAGTGGTCCAATGGCAGAAAACGACCATGCAGGGTCAATTTAACTCATTCAAATGAAACGTTTGAGTACAATCATGTGGTTCCACGTGATGTAAATTAAGGTAAATTCATCCGTTGGAACGTTATTATAGATTTGGGTACAGCCTCAGCTTTTTGCTTCTTAGTAATCTAACAATGTGGTATTGTTGATTTGTTTTTTTTATGCATTATACATGTTGCCAATATAATATTGTAAATGAGGATATCGTTTAAGGAATATTTGTTTTATTTTAAGAATATTCTTAAATAAGAATAAAGATATCTTACAACTGGTTAATTGTTGCTGTATTTTGCTTTGCAATGTCGTGTTATTGTAGTACTGTCAAAATGAGACGTTTTGTAAAGTCGACCAATAGAGGGCATCATTGTACAAGTTAAAATGATCGTGAAGATGATGCATCGTTTTAAGGTTTTTAAGAGAACTTCGAAAAAAACATTTCAGCTTCTTTCTAACTGTTGACCTTCCATTGGATTTAATTTGGTTTGCATTGATTTTCTACCGACCATTTTCATCTACAAATGCAAGGTACTTTAAATGTGCAAACCGTAATAGGTGTGCTGCTATAATATCATTGACTTACTAATAGCCCAGACTTTGCCGTGGATGATTAATAAGGGAGTAAGGATCCTGCCACGCTAATGTAGACTACTGCCATATTACGTTTTTTGTTCTATCGGGAGTTTCAAACGAGGAATGTGACTGAGCAAATCCATTAAAAAAACAACTAAAAAAAAGTAGTGTTGCATTTTTGTTAAGAACCATAAGTAACTAGGCTACTTTTAATCCAAACACTCCCTCTAAAATGAAACACCGTTAGGAAAGCTTGCGGACTCAGAAGGCGAAGTCTCCCCCTGGCCGCCATTGCATCGTTCCTGTAGCTCCGAGACATTGTTTATTCATCACCGCATTGGCATTCAAGGTGCATCCTCACTGTTCTCTTTCATAACCAACAAGTTGCAATTTTTATGCATGTAAAGGTAGATGGCAAATTATTTATATGGGCTTGGGTGAGTGGAGGATGGGCGGGGGGGACCGGACCCCGAGAAAGGAGAGCGGCTGGTAGGAAATGCTTTAAGTGGCGACCGATCCTTTTCTATATGCTATTGAATTTGCTGGATCACAGCGAGCTCAGCATGTATTATTCAGTACTTTCCAGGCTCAAACGCCGGCCTGCGGTCGACGGCCGGCCGCCTTTTCTCCCTTGTTTTTTTGGGGGACATTCTGATGCCTTTTGAGACATGTCACCTTTTAGGCTGAGGAGGATGAAGTCTTATTTTCCCCAACCGGGGACCACATGAAATATGCCTTCTGCTAAGGCCCTCCCTTTGCCTCCTCTCTCACACCCGTAGGCCTACCCGGGTAGTCCTACTGTTGTTGTTGTTGTTTGTGGAAATAATACAGGCAATGAGGCTGTGAATAAAAGCGTGCTTTTTGAGGGGAAAGAAATGGTTCGGGAAATGCTCCTTCCTTACTTGAAGGAATATGACCGCGCTGATCCACTTGGAGTCAACTCTGAAGGGTAGCAACCCTCACCTGCGTGTGGAATTAATTGAGGAACATCTGGAGCGGTCCAGATGCGTGCGGGGGACGCGCGCGCGGCGGCTGGTGCCAGGAAGCAGCAGGTGTTCTGCAATAGGACGGTCGCCCCTCCAGGGGCCACTGATCTACAGGATAATTGCTTTGTCCTATACACCCGTTCGAGCCAAACGAGACGGTGCTTAAAAGGTCCTGCTGTCACTTCTTTAAAACTCTCCGTAAGAGCCACCCTGGGTTTTTTCCAAACGACGTGCAGTCGTCGTGGTAACTACGGAAATCCCAGAATATGTGTCCTGTTATCTTTTGACGGCGCCGCGGTGAAAGTGTTAACTTCAATTAAGCACATGCCAAAACGTCAGCGCGTCTGTGGGCGAGACTCATTAGCGGTCCTGTCATAGGGGGGTGTGGAGGTTCTGCACGGCTCTGGGTTCCACGATCTCCACATAAGCTTCAGTGTCATGGTTAAACATCTGTAGGCCTATGTGTATTCATATACACAAGAAACCGTAAACCGTCACTTGTGTTTTAGTTACTTCCAGAGCGTTCTACGTTCAGCCTGGATATTTTAAAATGACACATCCGTTGAATATGGAGCAGGTCAGAGTTGGGCATCTTGCTCAAGGACAGCTATAGGTGGGGGTTGAACCCTTGACCTTCTTCCTGCTGGAGGATTGGCCATCCACCACAACGCTATAATTACGTGTTGGATAGCTGCATCGCCCACATTGGACGGCCATGGAAGGTCTCGGCATGGAGCCAGCTGGTCGACATGATGTTCACACTTAAACATCATGTGAAATGTACGTATTAACATGCCAAGCCCCTGAAGTTGTTTTCTAAATGGCGAGAGAAAATATGTTTTTGTGTTCTGAAATCGATATTAAAGGTATATTAAATAATAAAGGTGCCATGACATGCCACCGGTGGTGTGATTAGCTGTTACAAGCCGTTTTGAAAATCAGCCTGTTATGACATCACAGGTGGCTGTGTCCACCTAGATGTGTGCTGGATAGATGAGCAACGTTTGCTACAGTCCACTGGGTAGGCTGATAGACTGATCTATCCAGCACACATCTAGGTGGACACGCCCACCTGTGATTTCATAACAGACAGATTTTCAAAACGGCTTGTAACGGCTAATCACACCACACCTGGCTGCATGTCATGGGACCTTTAACACGGTGTACAAAAAGGGTTTGTAAATTCAGATCTTTCGGTCAGATTCAGGGGCGGTGGTACAGGCCCACCCAGATTGACTGGGGGCCCACCCAATCAGATTCGTGGAAGATAAAAAAACAACAACAACTATAATATCTTTTTAATGTTTAATTTTCTTTTCTCATACAGTAAATGTATTTTCTTGAATACATTTTGAATTTCAAATATTAACAGTAGCCTACCCACTAAAAATGAATAATATTCAGAAACTCCTTTCGTACTCATTAGTCCTGTCCAGTGACGTCTTTACGCAACATCACGGTGACGGTCGGCGCCGACAGTGGATGGCGGTTTCGTGCACCTTAGTTAGCAGCAGCCTCACTGAGCAATGGCCATCCAGATATTCCTAGGCCCACCCATAAACTACGTTCTTAATCCGCCACTGGTCAGATTTTATCGCTATTTAACCGGCTCACCATTAACGATTGAATACCGCTTTGTTGCCTTCCTGCAAACCATACAGAAAATGTGTTTCTCTCAATAACACAGGAAGGACTGTTCTCAGGAACTGTCTAGCATACATCTTTCTTAATTACTTAGTTAACTATACAATAGAGTCTAATTGAATAAGCACCACCTCAACCACGTTTGTACTTAAGGAAAAAAACAATTGCTTGGCTCAGGGAGGGGGAGGGGAAGGTGTTCAGAGGTGTTCAGTCGCATGTATCCATAGTCCTGGTGTGAAATACATCTGCTCCTCTGATGGCTATAGCAGTGATTGGGGTTGAGGGTGGAGGAGACCAGGAGCACAATGCTTATTGATTAAATAAGTGATTGGACCTCAAAATAAAGAGGAGCCCTAATCATCGCATGAAGTCCCCCCTCCTCCTTCTCCGCCTCCTCCACCTCCTCCACCTCCTCCTCCTCTTCCTCCCCACCTCCTCCTCTTACATCTTTCTCCTCCTCGTCCTCCACCTCCTTCTCCTCTTCGCCCTCCTCCTCCTCGTCCTCCCCTCCTTCCATGCTTTCGCTTGTATTTCTTTTTTTCTCCTCATTTGACATTCACATCAGAGTGGTGGAGCAAGCTGCAATCTGCTGGCACATACAATGGAGTCTCAGCCTGTGTTGCAAATAATGTTCTTGACCTTTCGCTGATGAATAACATTCACAGGGAAGAGAGAAGGCAGCAGCCCCAACTCTCCGGGACCGCGGTAGCTTTAAAAAGTAATCACAGCAGCTGAATATGCTTTAGCCGAGCACAACAACAGACCGAGCCTCAACCCCATAATGGGCCTTTATTTGCAAATATTTATTCAGACATTTAAAGAGCCGGACACAGTTATTTGGTGTTTACAGTCCATGTGTCCGACTGAGAGTTGCCCCTGCAAAACTGCAGGCTGTGTTGATTAGGGAATATCAGCAATAACAGAAACAAAGAAGGACATGACAACAACGTTTATGTGCTTTTGCTACAGGTTCATGATGAAAGTGCCTTGGATGAAGTTTGAGTTAGTGTATGCTGCATGCATCCCCGCTCGGTGCATACTTTCACCCGAGGCCGCCCAGTGGGCAATCAGTCCCCCCAAACAATGGCAGTGTTATCACCACGGACCTGTCTGGGGTTACGACCCAACTCTCACACTCACTCACTCTCTCTCTCTCTCTCTCTCTCTCTCTCTCTCTCTCTCTCTCTCTCTCTCTCTCTCTCTCTCTCTCTCTCTCTCTCTCTCTCTCTCTCTCTCTCTCTCTCTCTCTCTCGGAATGCTTCCACACTCACGTCGTCTGCGTGGAGCAAATCATACGCTCATCATGCGGTCAAATCATAGGCTACACAGCGAGCCACCTACTTCATTCGCATCGCCCCGTCCATGCAGAGTGAAGCCCTGTCATCGAGGTTACCTTCCCTCTTACGGTGTGTGTGTGTGTGTGTGAAGTGTGCGAAGGAGTAGACGCCACCGGTCAGTCTCTATCTCGGGCTCTCCAGATGGTCCAGATGTCAGGTTCCGTCTGTACTCTGCCTGATGACTCATCAGGTAGGACGCACATCTGTGGGAGGGAGACAGATGACGCCACTACGGTGTGTTTGAGGTGTTTGTTAATGACTCAGACAGCCGCGCATTAGACCATATACAAAAATGCAGCAGACAAACGATGCGCACACGTGAAGGGGGAATTATCTCAACTCAAGCAGATAGAATAAAAATGCATGCATATATAGTATTGCTGAATAAACTCCACAATTACCCCGTGAATATTCAGTGTGTCTCTCTGGCGGAGGCAGCAGAGGATGTCTTTGTTATTCATTGGAAACTGTTGCATCCAGTAGATATTTTCAGTGCCATTTCTAGACGGAATCTGTGAAAAAGAAAATCACCTTCTTTGCAAATGGTGTGACAATCACGAGGAGAAGACTGAGAGGTGGCTGCTCATTGATTGGTTAAGTGATTAGACCTTGAAATTAAAAGGTCACACTTGCAAATATGACTACATATTCATTCATTCATTCATTGGTTTATTAGTTAATTCAACGGTTTATTAATTCTTTGGTTTATTCATTCATTGATGGTTTTTCTGATATCAGTTTTGTGTGTCTGCTTTATGCAGGTTTTATTATATAAGACATTACATTTGCAAGTCTCCACTTCTCTTGTTAAGTCAATTAATTCATCATCATCCTACAGCTATAAAAAATAAAATTGTTTAAAACAATTGTTGGTTGATTGTTATGCTGTGTGTTCACATCCTAATCAATGTCTATAATGAAGATTGTTTCAAGACTAACTCAAAATTGCATCACATTATGTGGCAGGTAGAAACCGCTTACTCAATTGAATAATTGATAGGCCACGCCTCCTTCTCCTAATTGGTTATGACAGCTGACTGTGTATAAAACTGGGCAGCTTATTTTGTGCTGTAAGCCATCGCCTCCTGATCACAGCTGGTATGTTTAGCTGGTTTTTCGTATGTTTGACTGGAGATCTGAGCTTGAAACATGTTTTGTTTCTCTATAGGAACCCAGTGGCTTTATCTGTCCAGCTACTACCTTAAAGGTAGGTCTTGATAAAAGTGGAGTATTATTGATGGTGTTTATTTTGTTGTACTCACTTGCCTTCTGCTTCTTCGTAGGTTTGCTTGCTCTTGGCCGGATAGCTTTAACCCTTCCGTTTTTATATTGTCTTGTTGCCCGTTTTTCAGACTAGAAATCATTATTTGCTGAGGTGTGAGCCCCCCCTTCATTGTAGTATGTAACCCTCACCCTTATTGTGCCTTACTGAAGTGTTAACCGTTTACCATGATTTGTAAATAAAATAACACATTTTTTACCTTAACATGTTTGAGTCTGCAACTTCCTTTTAATCTTCATGAAAAGTATTTTTCATATGTTTTTTTTTACTTCAACATAAATATCAGTGCAGCGGCGGCGTTCTAGTTCAGAGTTCTAGTTCACAGAGAGAAGCAAAACAAACATCAAAAGTCGATGGAGTCTATGAAGATAACGGTCTATTGATTGTAGTTGTTTTCTCTCTCCATTGTTGTATGCCCACGTCTTATCTCGGGACTGATCTAATTCAAGCTCTCGTCTGCGTGGTGACATGGTAACTGGTTTAAAAAATGGGATGCTTCATCGGAGCGCTGCCGTCGTGCGTGGCACGACTGACGGCGCCGAATCGCTCCCCTGACGGCTGATGAATGCTTCTGTTCATGCTTATCGAGTCTGAGCTGCTGCTTTGTTGACGTCCATAATCGACCGCCGCACATCGGGCGCCGGACGATGATCGGTTGTAATGAATGTTTCAGCGCGGTGCCATGGAATGTAGAGATGGGTAGGGCTAACATGCTAACGTCATTAGCATGTGTCATTCTGTCCCTCTCCTGAATATTAATTAAATAAAAATATTTCAATGATTTAATTTAACAAAGCGTCAAAAACTGATTAGATGGTCCCAGGGGATCAAAAAGAGGCATACTAGGCTACTTATTTACCAACATGAAATTCAGCTTCAGTTTTTGGTGCTGGCTGATGAGTTTATACTGTTTTGATATGCTTTTGTTTTGTGGCGTTTTATTTGAATGCATGTCAATTTAATTAAACATCTAACTTTTAATTACCGCACTCGTTAATTACACGTGTAGAAATAGACAAGGAATGAACATGCTTCCCCTAGCAACTGTCAAAATCAAGATTTCTCTTTGACTTTAGCTGAATGTTTTCTCGTGAAAAGCAAAGCAATTGGCACACAGCGGAAAATAAGAAAAACAATACTTTTGTTAAAATGACAATCTGGCTAGAAATGTATACAAGTAATACATATGTGCTTGAATTGCATGTCGAACAATGTTCTCTTGGTTAAAGGGGTAGTTCAGGATTTTGGACATCGGGTCTCATTTCCAAGTGAGCCAGTGTGTTATTTATCATTGGAGACCGTTTTCAACACTTTTCATTGTCCTTCTAGTTGCAGAAATCGCTGGTGCTAGTCTAGCACAACTCGAGGGGAACTGCTAGCCTGCCAATAAAAACAGTTTTACCCACTCCAAAGTACGCCCGATGCAAACCAATTATGCCAGACTATCGATGTAAATGTCTGTGTTGATAGAATAATATTAGAAATAAAACTATCCTTGTATCGCAATGATCACATTACATTTTGGGGGACTACTTTCTCAGCAGCGGCGGAATTTCACTTTGCTCCGGTGTAGCAACAAATTCACTACAGCAGAAGGTAAACAGAGAAGCGCACTCCAGGTAATATCAGTCCGCCGCTGCCGTAGCTTGCTTCCAACTACAGGATTATAAACTAAATGCAATGCGATGCAAGGGTAAGTTTATTTCTAACACTATTCTATCAACACAGACATTTACATCGATAGTCAAGCATTATAATTGGTTTGCCTCGGGAGTGGGTAAAACTGTTTTTATTGGCAGGCTAGCAGTTCCCCTCGACTTGCGCCTAGCACCAGCAATTTCTGCAACTAGAAGGCCTGAATGAAAAGTGTTAAACTGTCTCCAATGATAAATAACACACTGGCTGGAAATGAGACCTGATGTCCAAAATCCTGAACTACCCCTTTAATGTTCCACAAAATGGCAAACAAAAGAGCTCTTAAAAGAAAAAGTCTAAATAATACTTAACATGATGGCATGATTATACAGCAACTCCTGCAGTAGAATGGTCTTCTCCTTGACAGTTATATCATGGTGGCTATGCAGCTGAACATTGCTGTCAAATGACTTAAATGAAAGTCAGAGAAAACCTCTTTGAACCACTAACGAATAAGAGTCACCTTGACATTCGCTTGAGTCTGAATTTCTCCGGATGTTGCTGGAAGCTTAGTCTCAGCACATAATTACTGATTCCCCGCCCGTAACTTATCTATGCATGTGTGCGACTTTTCATCTTGTTTCTTTTTTTTTAAATCTAATTATCAAGCCTCAAACTTCCACATCAACAACAACCACGACTCCATGTAGCGATGTCCCTGCGGTATGCCTGGGTTCTGATTAAGTATCGGTCTTCCGAGTGCTAAACCTCCAGCAGGATAGCGCCGGTGCTCGCGTCAGACCCCGTATTGCTGCACACAGCATCTTCTGGACTTAGTGGTTATCACCCACACAAACACGGGCCCACAAAGTCCCCTCTCCTCGCTGCTTCTGGACATGATTAACAAGGTGTCTGCATGTTTAATTAGACCGGCTCCGCCCCCCCTTCATAGCAGTTGCAGATTGCAGCCCTAGTGGAATTTTCTTTGTCAAGATTGTCACTTTTCATATTGGTGCACATGTTAACATACTGTGACATACAATTTGAATAAATCAAATTGATTTGCTAAATTAATGATCATTTTAATTAAAGATAGAATTAGGAACAATTCCAATCAAGAGCGAAAGTATGTTTCTTTGACTAGAAGGTGGTTTGTTTTGTAGTCTGCTTCTCGTCTTTTGTGTCGATATTTTGCTGGCAACAAATGAGACTTTAGCAAAAGATGTAGTCGGCACCTTGAAGCAGGAGACAACTGTCTCTGGGGTCTCGTTTGTGATAGAACTACAGTGCAGCAGGCAACACAAGTTGTTTACAACAGAATCACTGAAATAAGTAAAAAATACAATAACCAGGAAGCCACACCGGGGAAGCTATTGTGGGGGTGTAACCGTCCTTTCTTCTTCACAGTCTATTTATTCCCATTCCCACTTTATTTAATTATACCTCAGCCAAGCCAAGTGATGTGTGCCATCCGTCTCCATCAATCTGTTAACCAACCTAATAAGGTATTGCCCGCATATTCGCTCGCTTCCACCTCTTCGCCCCCCCCCCCCCCCCCCCCTGTGAGTTTGCAGTAATTACCCCAAAACATGGCATTTCAAATTAAAAATCACCAGCGTTTTGTAATTAATAACAGCCAACTGAAACGTCGCCTCTCCTACACATACATTGATTCATTAATGCACTCGGGCGGCTCAGACAGCGTTAGTGTCCGGCGTACCTTACAGGTGGTTAATCTCCTTCTGCCCAAACAAATAAAGCAATCCCTCTGAGCTGTCATCTCTCCCCCAAAACCAAATCAATGGGCAGGTATTTACGTAGCGCCCGGCCAACAGCATTTATCAATGGGCTTGATAATTAAAGGGTGAAAGTGGGCAGGCTTTGAAGGTTAAACTATCCCATTAAAGTTTGAATAATGCCGGTGACCTTTACCTGTAGTAGATCATTTAAAATAATGTAAAATGGCAAAAGTGACAGAATTATAATGAAGGAATAGTTCATGGTGTGTTTATATGTCTTCTTTACGTTAGAAATCCCCAACGTTTGTTAAATCCAGAGAAATGTGTTCTGGCAGGGAGTGCAACAGTTATTCTGGCCTGCAATTAGATGCCTTGAACCTTCTTGCGTATGAAATATGGAACATCAAAGCCTATCTCTCCGCTCGGATGACACGCTACATTTGTACGCTGACGAGGGAGATGTCAGATGTATGATTTATAATGCATAGTCCCACCTATTCACTTATCATCTGGGTACTGGAAGGCCTTGTTCCCTTAAAACCATATCTAATACATCTATACCGTGGCAAGGCGTCAGCCAACGTCAGCGAGTGTTCTGAGCACGCTCAGAAGAAGTCGCTACGAAAAATACGGTGTTGAAAGTCAGACGCTTGTCCACGCCTCTGTTCCCATGGCAGCAGTGAGGAGGTCGTAATCTAGATCACGAGCTGCCAAACTTTTCCGTGCCATGACCCGACAGCACCGGTACTGTTGGCCCAGAACCCACCGAATTCTTTGGGCAGTAAAATAATCATTCTCATTACCATGACAAAAAAGTGGGATAATTAACTTTTGTCTTTGTGTCCCACGATCCACTTTCTAGCCGACCCACTTATCGGTCGCAACCGGCAGTTTGGAAAAGTGGGCCACTGATGCAGACTGCAGATGATTTGGATCTTTCTAAAACACTGACTATACACTTAGGAGTTGAAGCCCGTGAAAAAACTAAATGAAAACAGTACAACACGTCGAACATTGATATCTTTTTATTAAGACAATAACTCTTCCGATTTTTTTTTCTATTTTGTAAAAATGTTTTGTGAACCAATACAAAATATGTACGGTCAGATGGGATTTGATTCCGTCACTACACACACCAAAAAAAGATGCCAGGTTACATGTACACTGTCTTTTTTTACCAACTAAACAATTTGAAAAAGTAAAACAGAATAAGAAACAGCCATGACCGACCAGCCATTAAACATGGGACTCATCCAAAATATTTAAGACATGTAACTGATCCTGCGTAGTACTTCATGTCACAGTAAATACACCATCTTACCATATCTATGAAACGTATTCAGAAAATTCATGTGGTGAATGGATACAAATTTTTATAGAGCAAACGGATGCTAAATTTTGCTTTTGCGGGTCACATTCTACTATTCATGTGTAACAGCTGATATTGTAAACATACAAGCAAACTATGGAAGAATCGGTATGAACATCATAGTGATTTAGTTGACACCGACTGTACACAACTTGATTTTTGTCTGCTTAACAAATCTAGGTTTTTCTGTCTTTGTGGGCTAGATCTATACAAAATAATATCCAACGATTACCGTAACAGTGCACCATATTAATAAACACATAAACATGTACAACTGAGAACAAACATGTACATCTTGTGGTGGTAGTTTCTTTTTTCCCTCACTTTTGGAGTCGCCGTGGTAACTACAGTAGGCTATATACTTGGGGCCTTAACATTTGCATTCTACCTGAGATGCAAAAACACAACTATACACACTCATGAACCTGAGAGAGCGAAAGTAAAACATACTAATAGTCATCAAGTACGCAAAAAAAAACGAAAGAAAATAAAATTATTAGGACGACTAATGATCCTTGACGTGTCTCATTGGGAAAGCAGCGCAGTCACTTAATATCTCATTATGATCAAACTTTGTCTATTATTATTTATTTGTGGTAATCTCCACGCCGGTGACTGCTATAGGGTCCCGTGATGTATGGACGCATCGCTTGGAAGAAGGAATGCAATTCCACCGCAGTTCATCATTCCTTTTTCTCTGAATCTATCTTGATTGATTGAACCTTGATGGAAGATAGTGACGCTAAATAGGTAAACACATGACACACCAGATGTGTGTGTGTGTGGTCCCAGTGGATTTCGGTGTAAAGGGGCATGTGTGTGGAAGCCTACGTTATTTTGGAGTCACTCAAGTCTCTTGTTTTTTCTTTCAATCGTTTCAGCTGATGTCGACCCTGGAGCATAATTCAAGTGTGTTATGATACAGACAACCCTAATCAACCGCTGAGAGGAGCGTATAGACGGACAAAGAAATAGCGACCATATGTCAAAACCAAGGAAAAGGCACTAAATCTAGTCCTTCAGTCTGTCTAATGGAAAACATTGAGGGGGGATTTAAGGCAGTGGTTACCCTTTTTAATAATACATGTTAATTCATGTACATTTTTTGACATTTCTTTGTATTATTTTTTTTCTCCCATAGATGTAACTCCACTAAATCTTGGCGGACGTTGAGCATGTTTTGTTAGAAAGGTGCATTAATGAGTGTTATGATGGTGGAACGAGCTATTTGATTTGGTAGATGGACGAAGCAGCCCCTGCACTTAATGAAGGCAGTAAGACAACCTTTGTGTTGTACACATGGGAGCGGAGGGCGCTAGCTCCGTCAACAGTCTGTCTTCACTGGTAGAGACAGGAAGCACTGTGTTCTGTTTGGAGAATGTGAACGTGCATGTAGTCCACGGGATGCACAAGCTGATACGTTAAAGCGTGGATGTCTAATGAGCCAAGAAATTACACACACACACACACACACACACACACACACGTGTGAGCGAATTAAAATGTACACTGTAAGCATCGCTGAAGGTCAAAAACTCGACTTTGCCTCCAAGTGATGAATTAAAAGGAAGGGCATCTGAGGAAAATAAAAATATTATGATTAGAAATATATTAAACTCGATCTACGGCAAAAATTAAAAATATAAATCAAAGTGAATTGAGGAGTTGAATTAAACCTCTTTCCTCAAAGAACTAACACAATTATAGTCATTAATAATTACCCATATAAACATTTGTGTAGAATGCAAATAATATTATTCATATAAAAAAACTAGAATCTGACGTAAAATTGTTAAAACAATAACAAAAAGCAGATTGAAATGAAGTAGTAAAAATGACAGACTGGATGTTGATCGATATAGTGGTACATACTTGATATCCAAAAGGGAGTCAGGTAGAGTATTTCCTAGCTTTAAATACAAGTTCATCCTAGCTTCGTACACATCACAGTAAAACCTTCTACCACCTCTTGTTCTCTAGTCTATTGACACAAGGCATGTGACTATTTGTAATCTGCAATTGCTGTATTCTCAACTGTAAAATACGCATGTTTATTGACATTTACGAATTTCATTTGTATTCATCGTGAACAAATTTTCCTCCATCTATAAGAACTGCAGAAGTCTGTAAGTTACGGCAGGTTACCTTTTCAGCGTAACGTCTGTGAAAACAAAGGAACCCAAACACAGCTCTAAATCCTTAACGGACGTACAATGGTGTCACTTGCAGGGGGGGTGATACACGGTGCTGTTTAACTACCACTACAAAACACTGGGTTTGATATTCGGTCAACACGATCAACCCCTTCAAACCCCCTCCTCTGGGCGCTGGTCTTACAGCACAGACCCCTCAGGAAACACGCGTGTTGGCATTTCAAAGAGGCAACAGATCTGGTCATCAAAGGAATGATCGCGTGCCAACATAAAGCCAACTCAGTCGCTGCGCCATATTTCCACTAATCACAGCGAAAGAAGTTCCTGAAAGAAGTAAAATCATTTTTTTCTTGTTTTTTTCTTGTTTTCCCAACGAGGATAATAATGAGTAATGAAAGCTGTTTGGATTGTTGGACGAGTTATTGACCGGATGGACAAAAACAAACAAAATGTGTAGTTAGTGTGTTCCAGTAATTCGGGAAGTAGGAATCAAATGAGTGGAAGTCGTGTGTGTGTGTGTGTGTGTGTGTGTGTGTGTGTGTGTGTGTGTGTGTGTGTGTGTGTGTGTGTGTGTGTGTGTGTGTGTGTGTGTGTGTTGGAGGTGGAGGGGGGGGGGTTCCCAAAAGCACACAGTGCTTCTTGCGGCCTGTCAGATGATAGCAGGCCAATAGAGAACAGAAACACATGACATTTCAGGTTGAACAGGGGAGGGGGGGTCGAAAGAAGAGGAGGTGAAAGGAAAGCGAAACCCCGACAACATCAAACCAACAGAAGCTAGAAAGAAATAGAACAAGGCACAAAATTGTCTGTAAAATAATTGAACTGTACAGAATAGGCCCCGGCCGTCCAGGAAAGGTTAGGACAGGGGACCCCACCCCACAGCCCCCCCCATACCCCCACACCCCCCCACCCCTTTCTTCTCCTTATCGCCCTTCCTCTTCCTCATCTTCTTCATCTCTTTCTGTGCCCACCCCCCCCCCCCCCCCTCCCTCCCTCCCTCCCAACCCCAACCCCTCTCGTGCTCCACTCGGGAGTCAGACACAGTCTCTCCCCCCCCACCCCCCCTTCTCCTCCCCCCCCCCCCCCCACTGGAGGAGATCAGATGTAGTACTCCTTCTTCTCGTCCGTGTTGCTGTGCCCGCCCTCGGCGTTGATGATGGCCGTGTCTGCGTCGGCGGCGTCGTCCGCCCCCTTGGCCTCGTGGGTAAAGTAGGTACCTGTACACAGAAACGGACCAATCAGAAGGCTTCCCAACCCCCCCCCCCCCCCACGCCCCCCATGGTAGACTCGCATCCCACCGCACTCCGTTGGTGATTCAAACAACAACAACAACAACAACAACAACAACCCTTGAGACGTCTCTCCTGGTGCATTGTGGGTACCGCTCACCTTTGTGTCGGGCGAAGTACCGCCCGAGGACGATGAGCACGCAGAGGATGGCGAACATCACCACGGCGACCACCCCGCCGATGACGGCGTGGTCGATCTTCTGGGGCGCGCTGTCCCCCGCTCGGGATTCTGGGTAAAAAAAAAAACGAGGGAAAAAAGGACCTTCCATGACGACGTGACACAGGTTATACGAGGACGAGCAAACAGAGATGTTGCGACACCATTTTTTCCTTCACGATACCGATTCCGATTCCTGAAGTTGAGTATCAGCTGATACCGAGTTTACACCCATAATGCATCTAGAATTGTGACTACTAATAGCACTTGTTGTTATTGAAGGCTTCTGTTACGATGACGGTAATGTACAGTATAGTCGCTTCACTTACTGGCTACAATTCTTTTTCCAGAACTAGTAATAATAACACATTTGTGTTCTTGTAGTTCAGCGTGAGCATCCATGTTTTTCAGACTTTCCGTTTCTCATTCTGACTTTCCACCTCCGACCGCTAACGAACGCAGCATGAAGCTGTGTTCACACCAAATGCCACTTTGGTCGCGTGGTCAGTCACAAATCCGTTGCTGTAGTGATTTATGCAAGTTTTATCAATTTAGTCGCACTTGTATGAGGAGGTTGAGTTGTTGTGGAAGTACCAGAGACATCGGAGAACCCTGCGCAGTCTATTCATAATATCATCCGGAGGCGCACACAGCTTTTGGCCGTGATATTATATATTATATTATATAGATATTTATATATTATATTATATTATATTATATTTCATAAAACGGGTGGCTTAAATCAAGCGATCTGATTGGTTCCTCCATGCTGCGGTTCACTCCGGACTGCAGGGAACAGTCGGCCGGTTGAACGCTGATTGGCTGTTAGCTTACGTCACTCAGGGAGTGAACGCTGATTGGCCGTCATCACGCGACTGCCGCTACTGAGAAATTTCTGATAATTTCAGACTTTTTTTTGTTACAAACAACGACTCCAGCAGTCTTATGGCGTACACAGTCCTGTATCGTAGCTATCCCTATCCCTGGGACAGGGGGCTCACCGTCACCTGCCTGAGGGTTTAACCTTGCTTTGTTTCTGGGTAAACAGATGACACAGAGTACGCTATAGTGGGTCTGAGGAGGACCGCGGGCTCGACAGCCCGGTCGCCTCTCCGCCGCCAGCTCAATGGGAGGTAATGAAGAGTGTTTCTGAGGGCATTTAGACCATCCCATTCGTATGCATATATAATGCTACTCCACCACCAGAGCTCGGGGCTTTCAGCCCCCCTTCAGGTTGATAAAGCGCTGAATTATGCCTCTCGCGCATTATGAGAATTCAAAATGTCTTTTGTCCTGCGAGGAACTTGCCAGCTCCAAATTTGGCCTTTTCTTGCCTCTTTCAATTTCCTACGGAATGAAATTTTACGTCGTCCATTATTTACCATGGTTGTGATCATCATGTGGTATATGAATATACGCGCTGAGCACATAGCCTTGTGTAATAAACCTGCATATCTGAATCACATATCTAAAAATGATTTCTTTCCTTGTGCCTGATTATTTTAATAACTCCTTCGCAGGGGGGGGAGATGATTGCGGAGTCTTAGAAATGCGCTGTTTGCACTGTCTGTAGCATAGTAAATACAGTACAAAATAATATGCTTGCATCACAAAAGAGATAAATAATGGGCAAAATTATTGAAAATTATTCACGTTTAATGATTTTTTAATACAGCCCTGGTATTATAGATGTGTATAAAGCAACGGGATTCATAAATATTTCACAGTGTGCAAGAGAAAATGCGGTAAAAGCCGTGACATTTACCAGGGGCGTCTGAGGGGCGAGTGCTACAATAGACCCAAGGTTTCGTGGGTTCATTTCAGCATGCTACTCAATCACCAGAAAGAAAAGGTTTGATTGGAGGATAAATTGTCTCGGTTTGCCCCCTGCTCAGAAAGGCAGAGTGCATCCGCGGCCACACGACCGAGCCGGCAATAATGTGTCTGTTCACGCAAACAGCGCAGGAAATATGAAGAGTTAAAATCTGAAGACTGCAAAACATTTTGCAGGGGCATTTACTGCGGCGGCGGCGGCGTCTCCGGGTTTGGACCTGGGGCGACTTGGGGGGGAGCGTTGAGAGAAAGAAAGGGTTGAGGTGTTCTGTGCTGCATGGCGGAGCAGCTCAATTTCCCATCAATCCTCCCGTCATGCTCTGAACTTTGGATGATTTCGATAAAATCTGACTGGAGAGGATTTCTCTGGGGGGCAAAGCGCGAGGGCATAATAAGTTAGCTTTGAGAACCGTCGACCCCCGCGTGGGACACATCACACATGTAGTTTCCGCCAACGAAACCTTTATCCGGCCGGCTCTCCGGTGAAAAGGCCCGGCGCGGTGCGAGAGGCTGCAGCAGCGCTGACATGTTTTGGTATTAATGAGAGTGTTTCTGATTCCAGCCAGGTTCTCTGTCCTCTGCTCCGCTGTACACAGTGGGCTTTGTTTACTGTACCGGGGGGGGGGGGGGGGGGTCTGGTGGCGGATCGGATCAGACCCCCCCGCCCCCCAGGGGAGGGAGCGGCTCCGTGCTCCATGCTAATGAAGCCAGACCCTGGCGCTAAATGGACCCGAGCACAAACCCCTGTCTCTCCCTCACCCTCGCCCCCTCTCCCTCTCTCCCTCACCCCTCTCCCTCACCCCTCTCCCTTGCCCCCTCCCTCACCCTCGCCCCCTCTCCCTCACTCTCTCTCCCTCGCCCCCTCTCCCTCACCCTCTCCCTCGCCCCTTCGCTCTCTCCCTCTCCCTCGCCCCCTCTCCCTCTCCCCCTTGCTCTCTCCCTCCCCCTCTCCCTCGCCCCCTCTCCCTCACCCTCTCCCTCGCCCCCTTGGTCTCCCCCTCCCCCTCCCCCTCTCCCTCGCCCTCCCAGCCTGCTCCCTGCCCTCGCCCGTTTGACACGTCTCCGGGAAAACACAAACAAACAAACCAGCCCCGGCTTCTCTCACTAAGACGTCTGCTTTTTATTCCGACAGCGGAGAGAAAAGGAGAGAGAATGGAATATTCCGGGGGAAAGCGGTGAACCCATCTGAGAGGGTGTCGGCGTGGCGACGTCAGGTGGAAACTCACGAATGTGTGCAGGAACACAATGGCTGTTTTCATAGAGCGCCGCTTCCTGTGGCGTAACGCCGCATAGCGCCGAGGCTACCATGTTGTTCACCGCTTAGTCATCCATTATTGAGACTCAACTCCAAGTCTCTTTCCTCCCTCACACACACGCCGACGCAAACGTTTCCTCCGTGACGGAATGTCCTTGAGCAAGGCATCACAACACCCGGGGGGGGGGGGGCCGGGCGCTGCACTGAAGCAGTCGGGTCGCCCGCGACCTTCTTCAGAAGAGGGTGTCAAGTGAAAAAAACAACACAATTTTCGTTTTTTAATGCGATGTTAGTTATTGCCCGTGTTGTGGCGTCCCCGCGCTCCCGGCGCTGAGCTCCCCCCCCGTCTGGAGTGCGTGGCTCTCGTGTTCCCGGGCGCGGCTTCCCGGCTTTGATCCCGTCGCCGGGACATCAAAACCAAAAAAAAAGTAAGAAAATGAAAATAGATGCAGTGTGACTACGACACAGAACAGATGCTTAGACGACAGGCGGGGGGTCGGGGGGGGGGGCATACAAAAGCCTGCTCCAAATGACATTTGATTAAAGCTGTAGGGAGGGAAAAATAGACTAAGGGGATTTGACGACTTGGGTGGTGGGGAGGGGGGGGGGGGACGGTCTCCACACCTCAGATGAGACCTCCACTCTGGGCCGGGGAAGTGCTGACGTGCGCATGGCCCGTGTCCTGACAAGATGAGCACAGCCGTGGCGGATTTATGGGGGAATAAAGAGGATTTGCCACTGATGCCCGTGTCTGCACAGCAGTGAAATCTGCCTCAGCAAGACCCCGCGGTTTACGCCCTAGGCCGGCCGGCCCACCCCTGCTCCCCCTCCGCGCATCCTTATTGGAATGACTAATTGTGAGCGCGATGTGAGACCGGGGGGGCCGAACAGCCAATCAGATCCCCTGACGGGCGAGGATCAGGGGCCCCGCCGTGTGTGTTTAACACCGTCAGCCACCGAGGTTTTTCTGGTATTAACATACCGTCGAGTTTCCTTGGTTTTGTGCCCTTTATTATCATGTTTATGAGTATCTTGTGCTATCTTTTATTAATGGTGGTACGCACAATAACATGCATTCTCACCACGGCAGATTTCACAGAAAGGTTTTTCAGGATAAAAATCTTGCACCTGACAAACACACACACAAATGACACACACACACAACCCCCACTCGTGCGACCCAGCAACACATCCAAAACGTTGGTATTTATAGACACAATTATTAGGCTATGATTGCATCAATGACTCTTGCCTTGAAAGAGCAAAAAAAACGTTACGCCTATGTTGCATTGGTTGATAAAAAAACATTTGTAGAAAGCAGGATGTGAAAAAAAAGGATAATAAATACACATATTATCAGATTGAACTGCTGACACGTGTGTTATGTATACTCGATTGTCAATATAATTATTTAAACTTCACTTTTTTTCTCAGAAAGTATTATTTCCCCCCCGTTATTGAACAGAATTATGAAAGGGAATTCTGTGAAAGGAACACGAAATGCACATGTATGATTTCAATGGCAATGACCAAATGATTGAGTAATGAGCCAAAGAAATGCGTCACATTGTACAAAACAGCCGTGACATTTGACCCGGATGTACCATGAACAAGAAAAGTTCTAAATAGATGTCAGATGACGACAAAGAACGGCATTTTGTGAGTTTGAGTTCTTGCTGTGTTTGGATCGACAAAAGCCCCTACAGAATTAAGGTGAATGTTTTCGCGTTCTCTTGTAAATCAGCCCTGACATTGACCAACGCGATAGGACATAGGCCTATAGTATAACAACAAATGAAAAATCTCTGTCCTCGTAGGTACGGAGCACAATGAAGTGAAGCAAAACGGCATTGGAAATCTTTTGCAAAGGAGCGAAAAAGAAAGATGAAAAAATATATGAAAAAAGTAGCCAGATAACCAGTACAAATATAAACCAATGAAATATTTCAAAAATATATCAGATAGCTTGTCACTATCACATCACATCCAATTACAATACAATACACTTTATAGTATCCCCTGTTGAATCCCCCCCAAAGTCTATGTTACATGAATGTCTCTTGCGGTGCAATCACCACATACAGTCCTTGAGCAGGAATGATAGTCCAATCAGTGTAGGGTTCTGTATGGGTTCTGTATGCAAGGAGGGGCGAAGGATAGTGTGTGCAGGGCCATGTGTGTTTGTAGGGGCATGTGAGTGTGCAGCGGCATGTGCATGTCCTTAAGCTCAGTTTGGAGAGCTTATCGATGGGCCTTTGCAGGGTATTCGTCTTAGTTTTAATCAAAACACCCCGGACAAGACCTTTGGGCCCAGGCAAAGTCTTTACTACATGGCCAAGGGGCCATGAGTTCCTTGGTGCAGTTTCATCTATGACAGCCACATCGTTGATGTTGAAATTTCTTCTGGTGTTCATCCACTTTTGGTGTTGCTGCATGAGTGGCAGATATTCTTTAATCCACCTCTGCCAGAACAGATCTGCAATGTACTGGACTTGTTTCCATCTCTTTCTGCTGTAGATGTCGTCTTTGCAGAAGAGTGCAGGTGGCATGAGGGGTTTAGCTTTCAGTTGCAGTAGGTGGTTTGGTGTGAGGGGTTCTAAGTCGTTTGGATCAGTTGATACAGTCGTGATTGGTCTGTCGTTGAGAATTGACTCGACTTCACAGAGAGCTGTCTGGAGCATTTCCTCGTCCACTGTTTGATGTTTCAGAACTGATGAAAGCACCTTTTTTACAAGTTTGATCAATCGTTCCCACACTCCTCTGAAGTGGGCTCCTGACAGAGGATTGAACAACCACGTTACTTTACTGGTCAGCAGTGAATCCTGGATTCTTTGATGATCCAGCTGTTTCAAAACAGACTCCAGTTCCTTATGAGCACCCACAACGTTGGTGCCACGATCGTTTCTGATGGTGAGTACTGTTCCTCTCCGACATAGAAACTGCCGTATGGCGTTGATGCAGGAGGCCGTATCCAAGGTGCTCACCACTTCCAGGTGACCAGCTCGACTCACCAGACAGGTAAATATGACTCGCCATCGTTTGACCAGTGATCAACCTATTTTAACTTCAATAGGTCCGAAGTAATCAATGCCCACATGAGAAAATCGTGGAAGATCTGGTTGAACACGATCCTCAGGTAAGTCTACCATTTTCTGCTCACCAACTCTTGCTTGCCTGCGTCTACAGAAAACACAAGATCTTATTATTTTCCTGGCAAGAGAGTTGGAAGAGGGTAACCAGAACATCTAGCCTAGTCTGGAGAGCATGTGGTTTCTTCCTGCGTGTCCAACCTGCTGATGGATGTCACGCAGAATCAACTGGGAGACGTGGGAGTCTTTGGGAAGAATAATCAGGTTCTTCAAGCTTGTTGGCAGAGCCGATTGGCTTATCTTTCCTCCAATCCTTATGATGCGGTCATCAAGAATTGGATCCAATTTCCGAATGGAGCTGTCAGTTCTCACAGGTTTGCCTTTCCTCAGGAGTGTGAGTTCTGAGGCAAAGTAGCGCTGCTGTTCATAGCTGATGACTGACTTCTCTGCTTCATCCAAGTTCTCAACAGATAGGCCATTGTGTTCATCTGTAGGTTTGGTGTTAACTAGGGATGCACAGATTTATCGGACGAACATTGGTATTGGCCAATATTCGCGTTGTTGACTGCCATCGGCCCAACCGGAAATAAGATGACATTCACCGATGGCAGTGGCCGATGTTTATCTGTTGTGTCATATAAATTTTGCGCTGGCTAAATGTTGTGTTGGTTATTTGCGGTCTGACTTGCAGTTTCGGAGAAGATGCAACAGGTGGTAACAGCCGCAGGCTGGACATGCCTCTGGTGTGATGACGTAAGCGGGCGGGTGCCGCGTGCACGTGTGGTTTGTTTACAAATTAAAGTGAAAGAAAATGTCGGTCGTGTGGGAGTATTTCACTGTCTCTGAGAAAGATCAGCGATATGCAGTTTGTAAGACATGTTCCAGTGACATTTCACTCAAAACCCTTTTCACTTCGAAACCCCACATCCCCCACAGCAGGGAAAGGTTGGTCATCTAATGCGATGAACTCCATCACCTTGTTAGTGATCCCTTTAGCTTTGGCGCTGTCCGTGGGGATTTTTTTTCCCTTTCTCAAATGCTGTGGTTATCGACTTCGTCTTGCTGGTAGAGGTTTGTGTTTTCTTGGTGTCCCGTTCATTTCTCAGTTTTTTATCGGCTTTCAGGTAATCGTTGTACACTTCTCCATGTCTGCTTTTCAAATGGCTGATGAGATTTGATCAGTGTTTGTAATAACGCCGTTATTTTTTCAGTAACGGGTAATCTGTTGTTACAACGCCGTTACCGTTACTGACCGTTAAATGCGGTGCATTACTATGAATTGATTGAATAAACTGCGTAATCCCTGGCTGCACACACAAACTGCTAGTGAGGAGACCGGCTGGTTTACCAACGAGATAAGCGATTATGATTGGCTAAGGCAGAGTCATGTTTCATGGTAGCCAATTGGAGCCAGTGTTTTTACACACAAGCCAGGATATGTGTGCCACACACACACACACACTCAAACGCCAAACAGATTAGATGAAGCAGTAGAAATGGTGAGTCTGGAGCAATCCAATGAAAAGTTGTCATTTTCATTAATTGAGGTCACAGGCAAGAACGTGCATGTAAAGGTGGAATAAATAACAACAACAAAAAAAACATCAGTATCGGCCCAGAATTTCACAATCTGTGCATCCCTAGTGTTAGCCACATGTTCCTTTGCCTTTTGGCTTTTAAGCAACATGAGTCTTAAGTTTTAGCAACCAGCCAACAGCTCTCTGTAGTTTTTTTCCATGTGGAGAAGTGTTCAATTAGGTCGCTGGTTACACTTTTGCTTATACTTAAGCAACTCACAGAAATTCCCTTTTTTATTTCTGGATTGTCTGATGGAATTTGGGGCATATCCCTTGGCTCTTCAGGCCATTCAGTTTTATTTTGTGACAGGAAGTCTGGACCATTCAACCATGTTGCTGAATCCAAAAAACGTTTCCATCTTCAATCCACGTGAAGCATAGTCTGCTGGATTGTCCTTTGAACTTACGTGCCTCCATAGATTTTTTTGATTAGATTAAGTTGTGGATTGTGGCAACTCTGATGGCAACATAAGTATGGAAACGTTTTGTTTTGTTGTGAATGTATTTCAGTACGGATGTGCTGTCTGTCCAAAAGGTAGAGTCTTCCATATGGAGTTCTCTTTGTAGCATCCTGTCTACTTTCACAGCCAGTGAAGCAGCGGCCAGCTCCAGCCTTGGGATGGTGATCTGCTTTAATGGGATTACCCTTGATTTCCCCAGTACAAATGGAACATGAACGTCTGCCTTGTCATTTGTGAGTGGGAGGTAGCTTGCGGTTCCATATCCTATCTCACTGGTGTCGCAGAAGTGATGCAGCTCAGCAGTCCTCGTGAGTCCAAAACTTTCAGGCTTTATGCACCTGTCTACTTCAAATCTGCTCGGCTGGTCAAGTTCTGCAATCCATTGTTTCCATGGTTTTGCAAGATGTTCTGGGATCAGTTCATCCCATCCACACTTATCCATATACAGCTTCTGCAGAATTTGCTTAGCTTTGAGGATGAAAGGTGAAAGGAAACCAAGTGGGTCGTAGATCGAACTGACTATAGTGAGGATAGTTCTTCTTGTGGGAACTCTGTCTTGGATGGAAACACTGTAGCCAAAGGTGTCTCTCTGGATGTTCCACTGGATACCTAGAACCCTTTCAAGAGGTGGTTTCTCTTTGTCTAGATCTAGCTGCACTACTACCTTGGCTCTGTGACCTTCAGGGACTGTTGTGAGTACCTCTTGGCTGTTGCTCACCCATTTGGTAAGTGTAAACCCTCCTTGGGCACATGCTTCCATAAGGTCCTTTGTAAGCTCAATTGCTTGACAAGTTGAGGCTACGGACTTAAGACAGTCAGACATAAAAGCTCTTCTTGATCGTATTGAATACTTCATTGCTGTATTGATCCGAGTGGTCCCTCCCAGTTTGCTTCAAGGCAAAGTTAGCAATACTGGGTTAAGATACTGTGCCGAAGAGATGCACTTTCATCCGGTATACTTCCAGTGGTTTGCTGATGTCTCCCTCAGGCCACCACATAAACCTGAGGAAGACCAGGTGATTTTCATGTACTTGTACTAGGTAGTACATCGCCTCAATGTCGGCCATTACTGCGATCCTCTCCTGGCGGAACTGAAGCAGAACGCCCAGAAGTGAGTTGATTAGATCTGGACCTTGGAGCAGTTCTGAATTCAGAGATTTACCTTGTTAGGTTGAGGAACAGTCAAATCCTACCCTCAGCTTCTTCTTTATTTTATAGTAAACCCCATGATGAGGAATATACCAAACTTGGCCATCATTTATTGGGATTTGTGCTTGAGGTACCTTCTCTGCCTAGCCTTTCTGCAGCACATTTTCCATGAAGACCTTATATTCTTCAGCATGGGTGGAATTTTTCTTAAATTTCCCAGCCAGGTTTAATGTCGGCTGCAGTGCCACGTTGTAATTATTAGGAATGACTAAATCCTTTTCTCAAAACGGCAGGGGTAAGATGTAATGTCCACTATTGACCACTGTAGAACTTTGGGCCAGCTCCATGAATCTCCTGTCCTCACATGACATCTTTCTTCTCCTCAGATTCATTTTTTGGGAACTCTTGGTTGTATTGCCTGAGTAGCAGGTCTTTCAGATTATCCATTGATGTTTTATGTTTATCCATTGCAGATGAAGACTTGAGGGGCCCATTCACCGCCCATCCAAAAGGCTGTTAATTATCTGCCAGGGTTCCATCGCTTGAGGAACATTCAGTCCTATCAACATTTAAATGTCAGCATGAATCTCTTCCACTTTTATCCCACAGAGGTGAGGCCATTTGCTTAGTTCTGATTGGGTAAGTAGGTTTTCCTTTGAAACAGGGATTTTAGCTTGTGTGTAAACTTCAGGTACGTCAATAAATTCACCTCCATCTAGATTGCCAACTTCCTGGTGTGTATTAACCGGTCTAAGTCGCTTTGGATAATAGCGTCTGCTAAATGCCCTAAATGCACAGCTACGAACAAGGTCTCTGGTTTGAACTGCTGTAAATTGTTCAAGAAAGTAGAGCCTATCCTGGGCTCTGCTCTCCTCTATAAAGTATTTGAATGCATGCATGAAACGTTGGTATGCTAGTGGATCTCCTTTAAACACTGGCACTTCTCTCTTAGGCAATAGAGATAGATTTTGTTGCATTATCATGAGTTCAGTAATATCCTTTTGACTTTTGACCATTGTGCTGATGTTTTCCTGAGTGATATTACTAGTTGCATGGTTTTCCAGGAGTGGGTTTGAAGCCCTTGTTGCTACTTGAGAGCTATTATGAATGTCCCCAACCGCTCTTTGTAGTGGAGTTTTTGGCATAGCACCCACTTGAATGAATTCCAAAGCAGATGTGTCCCATGTTTGTTCCACATTTTCCTGTTTGCTTGTTTCCTCAAAATATTAATTCATAGCATCACCATAAGACTCCATCACATTTGGATTTAGGAATACTTTCATTTTTGCATCTGCTGCTGCA
The DNA here is from genome assembly GCF_964030765.1 of Micromesistius poutassou. NCBI lineage: Eukaryota > Metazoa > Chordata > Actinopteri > Gadiformes > Gadidae > Micromesistius > Micromesistius poutassou. The sequence continues at coordinate 3,873,102 of NC_140274.1, read as the reverse complement.
ATTTGAGCATCCAGTTGCACTTTTTCCATTTTTGATTTGATGATAGTTTCCTGCCACTGCAATGAATGCTTTTCCTTTAATGCAGCAGCTTTTGCCTCCAGAGCTACCTTCTCAGCAGAAGCCAGCAGAGCAGGAGAAGATGTACTTGATTCATTTCTGACTTTAAAGTCAGAATTCTGACTTCAAATTCTGAGAACAAAGTCAGAATTCTGAGAATGAATTCAGAACTCAATTTTATTTCTTATGTGTGGCCCTAATCCTCTTCCGTAGTTTTAGGTTCAGTCATTGTCCCGTTTAAGTTAACGTTTATTTATTTTGCTCCGTTTCTCTTTCTGCCGCACCGCGTCATAACTTGTTAAACCAACGTTTTCTAGAACAGAGTTTTAAACGCGGATTGTATCCGCACATCCATATTCACAAGTGCTGCACGGCTCATCCATGATTTGTTCTACTCACGGGTCCAAACGAGCTGCATGCCCCGTCTTCCTTTCCTTTCCAAGAGTTTGCCTAATTTCTTGACTTTGAAGTGGCAAACTCTTTGCTCGCCATCCTCGTTCCATCCTTAGGTTGGAGGCACAGATTGTCCAACACACATTTATTTAAAGCACGCACGGAGAGTGTTTATCTTGATGTAAGGTTGTTTATTAAACAATAATCCGGTTGACTTTCCAGGAAGAAATAAATAAATTATAAACAATGTCGCTGTTTAATGCGATCAATAATGAGAATAATACAGTAAATAATGTGGTAATTTATGCAATAAAGTATGCAGTCAAGAAATTGTTTGGTCTCTTGCGTTCCAACCTGAACAAAGACCCTTTCCTGCCGTATATGAGGCTGTCCTATAGGCTCCAATTAGAGCGTGACACACCTGAGACATATCAGTCAATCACCACAGAGCGCCACAAAATGCACATATCAAGAATGCAAACCAAGTTAATATATCATCTAATTTCAAAACTTAAACCAAAACTCTAAATATATTTACTTCAAAATAGTCTAAACAAAAAAGCCTCTAAATGGCTGCAAGACCATAACACAGAATATAAAGTACCATAATAAAGTCAACTAAAGTACCAACGGCTGCACAACGGACTCAGATACTTCCTGGTTACAAGTCTGCCATTCCTGTCACAAACACATTAAACACTTGATTGCTCCATAACATGCAATCCCCTGATCCTCATTAAACTATAAAACTGCATATCTGGAGTAAACAAACAATTTGTATTTCTAAGCATTGCGTGCATTCTTCAAACGCAACACACACAAGGTAACTATACCTCTAAGTTACAAATCCATGATTAATCGTCTTGAATGTCAAACACACCATCCTGGTCGATATGAATAGCATATCATTAGCGGGTGTAAAAGTTCTTCATGAGAGAATAAACAATTAAAACATGCGCCGACACTTCAAAACACACCGCACCCTTCCACACTTTAGAAGTTTCCGGAATACTTTGAAAGATATCATCTAGGCAAGGCAAACGGAGGCGAACACACGGAGAGGGAAGGATGAGGGAAGGACTGTTCTCCGCCAAATGAATGAGTGAATAATAATGACGCCCGGGCGGTGGAAGAGTGTTCTAGAAGAGGGAGTTAATTACTCTGCGAGCCGTCTGTATGCTGTTCCGAGGGGTGTAGGAGTACAGCAAGATCTACTTTGCTGGCTCCCATCTGGTGGACACACACACACACACACACACACACCAAGACACACACACAGACACATGGACACACACACAGACACATGGACACACACAGACAGGCACACACACACATGCCCAAACACACTTACAAACAAATGAACACAAACATGAACACTCACATGCACACACACACACAAACGCACAAATACACACATCCACACACAGACACAAACAAGTGGTGGATTTCATGATTTGTTTGAATGAATCAGTTCGCGTCGGTCAGTTCGCCAAGAAGAGTCGTTCATTCGTTAGTTCATTCGTTCGCATTTCCGGTAGCGGTGAATCATGATTCTCAGTCACTGAGTCGGTCAGACTCGGCTCCTCCCTTGTTCTCGTTCAAACGAATCGCGATCGTGCAATGGTGCCAACGGTCATCAATCAACACAACATTAACTAAGTTCCTTTTAGCTGAGGAGTGCTTCATGTTTGGAATCGGGATGTTGTTGCCCGGCTGATTCTCGTGACTTCTTAGTCCTCACTGCTAAACACAGTCAGTGAACGAACGGCGACTCGCGAGTCAGCGCAACTCAGCGACTAGTGGGTGGAGCTGGGAGTCGAGTCTCGGAGAACGAACGAGACGAACGACGACGAACGAGAGCGGCGAATCAGTTTGGTTCGTTTGTTTTAAAGAGTCGTTCGTTCGAACTGATTCGTTCGCGAACGAGCCACAACTAACACACACACACACACGCCCACACACACTCACACACCTATACACAGACATGAACCCACACAAGAACACACAAACACACACTCACAGGTGCACACATACACACAAGCACACGCACACAAATGAACACACACATACCCACACACACATTCACACACAGGACGGCAAAACGCATGACGATATCGCACAGGGGCGATGTTGTATTGGTAAAAACAAGGGAATAACATTTCTTAAATACAATTTTGAACCCATTCAGGGTGTTGATCGGAACCAGTCCCGATCATTCGTGTTTCCTGCTTGACTGGGAGAGATACGTAACATCCAATTGTAAATTGAGTCTGGGAGCACGATAAACGGTTATCTAAACTTCGGATGACAATACCGTCTTCCGTTACTGTTGCCGGTATTTTGCGACCGCTGATCTCACCTCATTCTAGTGTCCTGCTCTCTTAAGTTCGTCTCCGATTCACCGTCTACCGCCTGCTCGAATCCACGCGAATCACGTCAGTATTCCCCGCTCCCGATCCCCTCTCAGCATGCCAGGGGCAGAGAGAGAGAGAGAGGGGCGTGCGAGAGGTTTACCCAGGATATGAGTGTCCTGTCTGGGATCATCTCCCCGTGTCCATTGAGCTGGAGACTTACCTCTGCAGACTACCCCTAAACCTCCACCTCCACCACCTCCACCACCACCACCAGACCCAATCCCTCCTCCCTGCCGCCACCATAGCTTGAGGGGAATCAAGAGCAGATCGTACCCCCCGCTGATCCCTCGAGGACAAACCGCCAAGGAATTATCGTTAAGACAAAAAAACAAAACATGTTTGTTTTAGCTAGCGACAGTGCGGCTGGTGACACGCTAACATGTTTACAGTTGTAAACAAACTGTTGTTGTTATTTTGGTCGCGGTTTGAGAAGGCGGCGATGCTTGGGGCCAATCACTCAGTAATAGCAGCTTTCAATCGGAGTCCATCGGACTCAAGTGTCAGGCTGTCCGAGATTGAGGGTCACACACACACAGGCCGTCGCCCGTCGCCCGGCAACACATTTCCACTAAAAGCTATTTAAATCAGGGAAGACTGGTGCAAAAAAAAAATTTTTTTACTGCAACACTGAACACACGTCCTCACATGGACGACGGATCCAGGAAGTGTGTCCCCCCCCCCCCCCCCGATGGCGTCGAGAGAGGAAGGGGAGGGGCATGGGATGACTGTGTGGGAATCTAGACCCAGACATTGATCGATGGGAATTAGAAGGGGAACGCAGTCTTCCTGATTGAAATTTTGCATTAGCTACACGCATGGATGTTCTTGGTGGTCGCGGTTCCTCTGACTATTCTCCCGCCTTTGTTGATGTAAATATTTTAACAAAAATAATAATAAATGTAAGAAACTCTCAAGACACGAGAAAGAGGACTCCTCGGTAAGAGAGGTCTGTCGGGTCCCAAAAAAATGCCCCCCCCCACGACAAACACGTCTATACGCTGACACGGGCGGATGAAACTACGCGGGCGAGGCGAGAACTAGCATGAGGCCCCGTGCATGAGCACGGCATTTGCTCCTACCCCCAGCCCGGGAAAAAAAAAATGAAAACATGTTTAGGGCCTTGAACTGCAGCCTCTCTCGCCTGTTGCTAGGCTACACCAAGAGGGATGGAGGAGGCGGGCGAGGGTGGGGGGGAGAGGACCGGGGGGGGGGGTGGGGTGCGTAGCAGGGTGATGGTGGTGCTTATCAGAGAGGAGAAAACCTAGCAGTGCGTGAAAGCATCGCATTTTGGAAAATTAAAAGCTGCATTCTACATCCCCCATCCAACAGCGTGTGGCACGCAGGCGTTGCGTCAGCGGCACCCACGGAACACCCCTCTCCTCCTCTTCCTCCTCGCCCCCCCCCACCCCTTTTCACACCGCCGAGGAAACACAGACCTCCGCCGAAGACACGGCGGCGGCGGCGGCGGCGCTGCCCTCCATCCGCCCCGCCGCTCATTCATTCAGTCCCCACGCCGGACCTTTGCTCCGCCATTACACGGCGAACTCGCTCCCCTCGGGCGAACCTATAGGAAGCACGGCTCATGTTGCCAACGCAGGGGCTGACAAAAGACTCAAGGGAGAAGAACAACAAAAGGCCTGAGCAGATGAAGGCACATAAAGACGCAGCGCATGCATCCATTACGGGGGTCACGCGGGGTGGCGTGGCGGCGTTGGTGTGCTGTTCTGGTGATTAAGGTAGTGCACAGCGCTGCGCCGGCAGAGGGCTTAACACTGCTCCTGTGACAGGGTATTTAGAAGACTAGTGAACTGCAAGAAAGCTCAATTACATCTTCCCAGCGTGTACTGCATAAATCAGCGCAAATCCTCTTTCAAGGCTATCTCCGGAGAGAACGACTGTGAAGCTACAGTCGGAAAACACACGCAGGTGGCGACAGGGGGCTGTGAGCCCCCCAGGCGGAGAGTGAGGCTGTGCTCCAAACGGTGTAGCGACAAACAGTTGTTGTAGGGCGGCATGTGGCTCAGGAGCTAGTGGTTGGGTTGGCTGGTAACCGGTTCGATCCCCGGCTCCTCCTAGCTAGTGTAGAGGTGTCCCTGAGCACGAGCAGCAGCCAGCTCGTCGGGAGCAGGTAGGGTGAGATGTCTGTCACCTTACCTGCTCCCGGCGAGCTGGCTGGCTGTTGCCTTGCATGGTTGACACCGCCGTCGGTGTGTGACTGTGTGCATGAATGGGTGAATGTTAGGCAATATTGTAAAGAGCTTTGAGTGGCCACTGGTTAGAAAAGCGCTACATGAATGCAGTCTATTTGCCACTGGTTCAATGGGCTCACTGGTTCGCTGGGAAGGACTAAGAGGTTTTATTCCAAGCCGAGACATACCGGGTTCGATCCCTGCCTTGTCTGCAGCTAACAGGAGGTGGCCGCGGTATAAAGGCTCCTCCAGCTCTCCTTCACCATGGAGGAGAGCTACGTAGTATAACATGTGCATGTGGATTGTGTGAAACCACTTCTCTGTCCATCTCACCTCTACAAAGACACAATCGGCCGCAGAGGCGCACACAATAACCTAGCCATGTAATTGTAGGTAAAATCACGAAAAAGGTGGGTTGTGTGTTCCACACAACCGCTGACTCACATAATGGAGTGCGCAGGTTAATTGAAAAGGCTAGCGGAGCAGTTAAAACCTTGTGTGTTGGAACAAGGCACTCACAGTCTTGTTCTGATGGCTGCCAGTGACCTGATCTCCCCTGTGATTGTACCTTGCCACTACTTTGGCAGAGAATGGGCACAAAAGCCTTTCTGGTAGCTCCATAAAACTAGTCTGACAACTGTTATAATGCTGGAGTGGAATTCCTTTATTTTAATGTATGACCGTTGCCCTTCAATGTGGGCCGTTAAATACATTTATCTCCTAATCAATATTCCAGCTCCACAGGGGCAGATCAGACGGCAAATAGACGGATGGATGGATAGACACTAACTTCAACTGAAATGTGTTATTGTGTATTATGTATGTGTATTAATATTCAAGTGCGTATGCATATTTAATGTTTAATGGAACAGGCTCAAAAGTGTCTCGAACTAAATCCAGCCGAGGAAAAAAAAAACATCACACACTCACCCAAATTAAAAATAATATCTCGTCAGTATCTCCCTAAAAAAAAAAAAAACCCTCTTTTCTTTGAGAATAACTTTTTTTATTTAAAATGTCACATTGTGGCATATCCAAATGCCAACTCCCAATTGGCTGCCTTGTCATCCGTTGAGCCTCACTGATTCTTTTGAAATGATAGGGATGTTTCCACGGGTTTAAATGACAACAATTACTCTCATGGCAAAATAAAACCCAACAAAGAGGGGAGCAACATTGATCATATTGTATACCCAAACATGCGCTCCCACCACAAAGGAAAGTGGGGTGAACTGGATTTAGTTTTCCATTATTGAATGCTAAGAGAAAATAGCTATTGATGTGCAGCATGCGTCCGTGTGTGTGTGCGTGTGTGCGTGCACGAGTGTGTGTGTGTGTGTGTGTGTGCGTGGGTGTTTCATCCACCCCTGTGAAGACATGATGTGACTGGCATTTGAGGAGGGGATGTAAAGGGCATTATAATGGGAGGGAAGGAGCAGAGCAGCGATAGGATTGCAGGTGGTGATAAGATAGTGGAACAGCAGAAAGTGGCTGGCTCCCTCCCCCCAGATCAAAGGGGTGACAGGGAGAGGGCTATGACAGGTGTCCCTGACAGCCCCGCGCTGCTCGGCCACAATGTCACCTATCTGCAGTACAATCTGATTGAAACTGGCCTTCTGCAGTCTCCTTTAGCCCAGCGAGCCGTCCCTCTCTCAACACTCTCTCTCTCTCTCTCTTTCTCGCCCTCCTTCTGTTTCTCCATCTCTCTCGTGCTCTCTCTCGCTCTCTCTCTCTCTCGCTCTCTCTCCTTGCTCTCTTCCTCAGTCTCTCACACGTATTCACACATGCACACAAAGATTCACACATACATAAATAATAACACACAAACAGTGACACACAAACACACACACACACAGACAGACAGACAGACAGACAGACAGACAGACAGACAGACAGACAGACAGACACTCACAAACAAACACACACACACACACACACACACACACACAGACAGACAGACGCACAGACAGCGTGTGATTGGTGGGCGGGGTCAGTGGGGCGTACAGTACCTTGCGTGTTGTCTGGGTTGGTGGTGGGGGTGGGAATAGTGGTGGAAGCATCTGGATGAAAAAATAAAAAAAATAGAGAGAACATGTATAAGAGATAAAGGAGGACAGAGTGCCAGGGAAGAGACACAGCGACCCGGGATGGGTACCCTCGTGGTCGTCCAGGAGACGGACGGCCCGGCGTGACGCTTCGGACGTGGAAAAAAGACTCAAAACTCACTGGTTCAGAGATCGACTTAGACTAGCCCCCCCCCCACCCCTCTTACACACTTATTGTATGTTGTACGTCCTGGCACTTAATTATGTGCACTTATTGTATGTTCTACGTCCTGGCGCTTAATGTGCGCACTTATTGTATGTTGTACGACCTGGCACTTATAAAATAGTACTTAACCATTGTATAGCGTCTTATCCTAGCTATCTCTGTTGTATACGGGGAATGGGGTAACCTAGTGATTGTTAGTGCTCGGCACTCGGTTCTATGAACATCCTTACTGTACCGACAGCCATATATTGTTTCTCTTTCTTTTGACCAAAGTGCTTCTTGAAAGTAACTTTGGATAAGAGCGTCTGCTAAATTCCCTGAATGTACATGTAAATGAGAAGCCTCGACTGCCGCGTCTCTAGACGTATAATATACACTCACCATGACAATGTCAACGCATGTCGTAGCCTGACATTAGGTCTACTACGATAGGGGAATGTCTATTATGTGGACTTATATTAACCAGTCATACATAAAGATGTGGGGTAGGACTCTGTGTTCTCCTCTCACTGTTCTTAGGCCCGGATGTTTCGCTCACAGACAACTTGATTAGCCCTTCAGACAAAGAGAGGCTGAGGCTGAGCGGGCATCATGAATTATAGGGTGATTCAGGCCCGGCGCTCTGTGATGTCCCTTCTCCCGCTTCCTCTTAGGAGCTGTGAACACCAGTTCGCAGTCCTAGGAGCAGGATGAACGAGGACAGGACAAGACTAACAACAACGACGACGACGACAAGGAGAATCCATACGGACGTTTCGTAGTGAGTTAGCAATATCCTGTCATGGGCGTCAGTTTGGTTTGAAATGTGCTGGGGACGGAGACGCATTCGAAAGTGCATTTTCAGAAGTGCCGGGTACAATGAGGATGCAATCTTTTTTTTCTCTTTAATGCAGGTAATGAAAGGTTCTGAAAGACGGCATACCCATGTAGATTACTAATGAATAAAAGGTATACAAAAAACTGATGTCTGACACGTTTTATGAAGAAAGCGTTTCCAAAAAGCATTGGACAGAGGCTATGACCCACTATGTTGTGCTCCATGTACCCAATGTTGACAACGTGACGACATGACTAAGCTACCAACACAAACAAAGAGGAGCTAGGAAAGCAAATTAACTACGTGTTTAAGTTGTGAAGGGGCAAATGTGTGGCTACACACAGCACTACAAATGTCGAAAAAGATTGAAAAAGCAAAAAATATTTGTTGCACAGCTGAATGCTGTATCACATCATGAGCTAGCTGTTCTCAATTCACAACACGCATCCATCCAATCTACATCAGGCATTCTGACCAAAACTCATGCACTCCCCACCACAATTATTCCACTAATTACTCCACTATCGTCATCTCCACTATACCCAACACTGTACGAATGCAAACTGTGGATAAGTTAGGCTACTTGGTGGCTATGGCTAACATCAATTGCAAGAGTTGAAACAGCCGACCACTTAAGTGCAAAAAAACACAAAACACCTCACCACAGCACCAGCAAATATTAAGCAATAAATATTGCATCTTACCTTTATTTATGTGGCAGTGGTCTGCATATGCATCCCATGGTGTAGCCTACCACATCCATTTAGTTCAACAGGTTACCGCTCTGATATTGTCCATGGTACTGGCAACCTGCTCTGGTGCTTTTTGCCTATATTCAGGCTAAAATGACTTGATTGTCTGATGCCTCATCATTGCATCCCAGCCAAAGAGTATTGGTATTACTACCTCATTCATTGTCCAAGCCAGGCTTGCAGCTCATACAAAAATAAGTAAGGGATAATGTATAGAAAGATGTTGACGATGTTGACGTTGCTTAGCAACCAAATACGCTGGGGTTGACAAGTTACTAGACTACTTGCGGAGTGATACGAGAGACGTGAATCAGAGCCACTTTCCTTGACAGCGGTCATTATATGCAACGGTCAATTATTGAAATATAATTCACCTCTGGAAGTCGGGAAGAACAGTGAACAGCGCATTCCACAGCATTGAGAAGAGCTCAATGTTTTTTGTTTTTTGTTTAGTTTTTTGTCTTTTTAAGTGGTGGGTACAAAATGAATCTTGACGAAAACTGGTGGGTACTCGTCCCCAGCGTAATTGACGCCTATGATCCTAACAACATCCTGATATAAGGATGTCCCCTAATCAAAGAGCCCTCTATCTCGTCGCTTAACCCATGTCAATTAAAGTCCTGCCCTCTTTCTCCTCTAAACCAATGTAATTGAAAGTCCCGCCCTCTCTCTCTCTCCTCTAAACCAGCGGCTCCCAACCCCCGGTCCGGGGACCAGTACTGGGCCGCAGAGCTGTGGCTTGTTCCGATCATAATAATTTTTTTTCACTGTGATGGCCAGTGATTGGAATAACGCATTTTAAAAGAACGGCATTAGGTAACGCCGTTATTTTTTCAGTAACAGGGTAATCTAACTAATTACTGTTAACGCCGTTATCGTTACTGAACGTTAAATGCAGTGCGTTACTATGAATTGATTGAATAAACTGCGTAATCCGAATGCACCCCTGGCTCCATATACAAACCGCTAGTGAGGAGACTGGGTGGGTTAACAACGAGATAAGCGATTATGATTAGCTAAGGCAGCGTCATGTTTCATGGTAGCCAATCGGAGCCAGTGTTTTTACACACAAGCCAGGATACGCACACAAACACCAAACAGATTTGATGAAGCAGTAGAAATGGCGAGTCCAGAGAAATCCGATGAAAAGTTGTCATTTTCAAGGTGGAGATATAAGCACAAATTCATTGAGGTCAAAGGCAAGAACATGCATGTAAAGTGTACATTATGTTGTCCAGGAGCGAAGACGACGCATCTATAAAGCTACTTTTTTTTTTTTACAGTAACGCAAATAATTACTTTCCATGGTAACAAAGCATCGGGAGCAGTGACGGACTGGACGGTCTGGTATTTGGGCAGATGCCAGAAGGGCCGCGGCTTCTCGTGGGCCTTTTGGCCAATCGTGTCCGCGCGTAACCAACCCCCCCCCCCCCCCGCGCCCCGTCAACAATCGTGTCCGCGCGCATACAAAGAATACAAAGCGATCAGCACGCACGCTCTGAAGACGCTGCTCCCGTTCCCAACGTCGTATTTGTGCGAGGCAGGGTTTTCTGCCATGACCACCACTAAGACCAGACTTAGAAGTAGACTGGATGTGAGGAATACCCTGTCTCACTGTCTCCTATCACGCCCTGGTATGACGTCCTTGTGGCCAACAGGCCCAGGGTCTCACTGACACTCATTTCAGTAAGTTGGTCATTAGTAGGCCTATTTGTAAAGTGGTTCTATTTTTGTTTTTGTTTTATTGTATCCTGGTTTTGAACATTGCGTTTGTTTTGGATGCATAATTGCATATTGTTAATGGAACCGCAGGAATAACAGCTGACAAGTCTTGTGTACAGCTAAAGAGGAACTGTATCAATATACCGTCAATCAATAATCAGTTTATGATCACATTCAAACTGTTCTGTTCTTGTTGGTCTTGTTTACACAATTTGTAAAGCGTGATCTCTACATTTACTTTCAGAAATGATAGGCTGTAAACACTGGGTGAGTTGCTTATTGAAATAACGTTAATGTCTTTAGCAATAAAAAGGGGCCAAAATGTCTCATTTTGAAGCGGTCTGGCAATTGATATAGGCTGTTATTTTCATAAAATGTATATTAAAATTGACATAAATTGCCAACCGGTCCATGAGCTTTTTTTTATGCTTCTGCCGGTCCTTGGCACAAAAAAGGTTGGGAACCCCTGCTCTAAACCATGTATCTGAAAGTCCTGCCCTCTCTCTTGTCACTAAACCCAAAGTCCTTCTAGGCAAGTCCTCTCACTCGCGGCCATATTGGCCACGCCTTTCGGGCAGCTATTTGGTCTTAACAAGACCAGGGCCCTATCTAATGAATAGGGAGAGAGCTGTATCTCCATTTTCCGAGATCTAAGGGGCATAAAAAACACATGTTTGAAATCACGATGAAAAACAGACTAAAATCACTGAAAGGGTTTGGTGGTTTTGTATCAAATTAACGTTTTTGAAAGCCCTTTTTCTTACAGGTAATCTTGGACTGCGCAATGCTTCACGACACAGTTTTCATTTACGGCATAACAACACCGGCACTGCACTGACAGCAAGACGTCATTGCTCACAGTCAGCTATCCCAGATCATGCCGCAATTTTGGATAAAGCAAGAGATCAACAACGTAACTTTAACCTTGCCTGTATCTGATTTGGTATTGACTGCTTAAAGGCCATGTCTGTTTGGATAAATAAAGATGATGCATCACAAAAGTTAGTGTTTAATAATTTCCCTCTGGAAAAGAACAGTGAAAGTCAGCTTTAAAAGTTAGCTTTTGCTGCCGAGCCAACAAGATAACAGGTAGTCAAAGTTTTCCAGTCGATGCTGCTTGTGCCGCTCCAGCTGCTGGTTCTTCCCTCCTGATTGAAAATAACTTCCAAGTGTCGCAAAAAGTGTGACTGCGTAGGACCTGCAAAATGATGGCGGGACATGTGCAAACAACTGCCATCTTGGCGTTATGAAGTTTCCCCATGCATTTCAATGGGTGATTTTTTCTGTGATGTGTCTCCTCCTTCTATAGTGTCTCTGCTAAACCCATGTAACTGAAGGTCCCGCCCTCTCTCGCTCTCCTCTAAACCCATGTAACTGAATGTGCCAGGGCTGGGCTGGGCCGGGCCGGGCTGGGGGGGGAAACGATAGCTTGGACCCCTTACTGGGGGGGGATAGAGTGGCAGCGGGGGGTAATTGGCTGGCTGTCTCCGGCGCCTGCACCGCCTGCACTCCATCAAAAGGCAGCAGTGGGGGGGGGCACACACTCTCCCAGCTAATGATACGACATCAAGGAGCACGTAATGTGGCCGCCCGCGATGGAGCGGTGGAGGTGGTGGGGGGTGGAGGAGGTGGGAGGTGGAGGTGGAGGAGGTGGAGGAGGAGGTGGGAGGTGGAGGTTGATTTGAAGGGAAGGGAATAGTTGGAAGTGTGTGGGTGGGGGGAGGGGGGGGTGGAGGGGTGGGGTTACTGGAGGTGGTGTAGGGGGTGGTTGAGGAAGTGTGCATTGTGATGCACAATGATGGTGGGTGGGATTGTGTATCCGGGTCTCAGAGGCAGATTCTCCTCTGACAGAGTTTGAAAGGGGGTGTGGGTTGGGGTGAGGGGGAGGGTGGGGGTGTGGGCGGTGGGCTGGATCCTCTCCCTGTGACCGAGAGCAGTCTGATAGCAGAAATGTCAGTGTCTCTGAGAGGGAAATTGGCTATTCAGGGAAAAAGGGTCGTCACAATGGCAGGGTGGGATGTGGCACATATAATAGCCAGGTGAACGACAATTCTCCGTGGGCAATTTCCAGGCTGGGTGACTTTGGGCCCCTGCTTTACGAGAGCTGAAATATGAGTGTATTTTTGAGGCGTCATATTTTCATGCAGCTTTTATATCTGTGAGGAATTATTGATATGGCAAAGAAAGAAAAAAAATGGACCATAAAGTGAAACAATGTCGGGGGAATTGTTTAGCCATGCCTACTTAAACCCGTCTCCTGATAGGCCCGCGTTGTGCCATTCCCGCACCTCTTTTCTTCCCCGTTTTCTTTGCCGTTTCTCTGGTTAAAGCCCCTCTGTTTGTCTTGGAGGTGCTGCACAAAGCCTGGTGTGCAGGACGCCCCAGGAAGGATTCTTCGGAGAGGACGCTTCTAAACAAAACTGGAAGGAACTTGATCCGAATGAATTGACCAAACAATTCATGGTGTTGAGAATACAGTCGGATCAGATCCTTCTGATGCTGAGGAGATAGACCCAAACCGGGGAACGCACTCCCTGTCCGCCGTCCCCAGACAGCTGGCCTGGTTCAGCCTGGTTCAGACTGGTTCAGACTGGTTCAGACCGACGCGGCCTGGTTTCGCCCGGTTCAGACCGGTTCAGACCAGTGCAGACCGGTTCACCCCGGTTCACCCCAGTTCAGCCCAGTTCACCCCGGTGCAGGCCGGTGGAGTCCGGTAACTTGTCGGGATGTCTGGCTGGACGACCACTACATCCTGTCTGGGCCGGCCAGTCAGCTGCAGAGGAGGGAAGAGGGAAAAGCTCCCGCACTGAACGCAGCACTCAATCTCCCTCCTGCAAGGTGATGGGGATAAGTTATAGCAGCCAGGTCACCGCTGCCAAGAGTGAGAGAGAGAGAGAGAGAGAGAATGTGGATTACAGAGAGAGAGAGAGAGAGAGAGAGAGAGAGAGAGAGAGAGAGCACGTGCATTGCAGAGAGAGAGATAGGGAGAGATAGACAGACAGAGAGAGAGCATGTGCATTGCAGAGAGAGAGGGAGAGAGAAAGAGAGAGAGGGGGAGACAGAGAGAGGGAGAGATAGACAGACAGAGAGAGAGAGAGAGAGAGAATGTGGATTACAGTAAGAGAGAGAGAGAGAGACATAGACAGAGACAGATAGAGAGAGACAGAGAGAGCCAGAGAGATAGGATGGGGTTTCCCTCCATGACCAGCCTGTCTCCCACCGCTAACCCCTGCCCAGGGGCACAACTCCAGCGCTGGATGCTGACGCCCACGTCGCTATGCGCCGGCTGCATTGTAAAGCACGGCACAGCATTACATTTCTGACACGGCGCGTACATCATCTTCACACCTATCTGGGGTTGTCTCACGCCCAAAAGACCATTACTCTTGTTGAAATAGTGCGGCCCGAGGCACCGTTAACCACGGTGGCTGGCAGCACGATGATAGGGGATTGATGGCCAATTCAGGTCGGCTCTAAATACTGCCCCTCCCCATGTGTATTTACTTAAAACGGGACCCTTCCTGCACGGACCAGCCTTCGCTTTGCACGCAGCGTGTTTTGAGACAAACCGCTTGGACAGACCTGTGCAGGCTCGGGGACAGCTTATGTTTGCTGATGTTGTTCCTGCCAAACAAATGTCTTTCGGCGGAACACTTTGCATGAGATAGCGGGGTATAGCGTAGCGTAGCTGTCTGCGTGGCGCGATTCACCTGCTGAAATGAAACGGCGATGCACAAATCCAGCGCGCGCTACGAGTGTTCATCAGTCAGATCACTAATTAAGATTCTGTATGAGGATGATTAGCTCAAGTGGGAATCGCCGAGGAAATTATTCTCTGCGAGTTGCACCTTTAGCTATCCCCCCATGTCTCATTATTGGAGAAGGAACGACAGGGAGCTTTCGGCAAGGGGTGCAACCAGAAAGAGCTGGGAGAACGGGTGGAAGAAGATGTTTAAATAGCGGCTTTCTGCGGAGAGACCGCGGAAATGCGCCAAAGGTCCGCGTTAGTAAAACCAGCGGCATGCAAGTACTACGGTACTGGACGGTATTTGTTTTTTCTGTAAAACATTTTTCAAAACATCGAAGTGGGGGGGCGGCAATAGCTCAGGAGGTAGAGCGGGTTGGCTGGTAACCGCAAGGTTGCTGGTTCGATCCCCGGCTCCTGTGTCGTGGTGTCCCTGAGCAAGACGCCTCACCCTAATTGCTGCTGATGAGCTGGCTGTCGCCCTGCGTGGTTGACTCCGCCGTCGGTGTGTGAATGTGTGCATGAATGGGTGAATGTCAGTCAACACTGTAAAGCGCTTTGGATAAAAGCGCTATGTAAATCAGGACCGTTTACCATTTTTTTTTCATGGAGTGACTTCAGCAAAAAGAGAAAAAAACAAAAATGGAAGAAAGAGCAGAAAACCAAAATCTTTCCAGCGTTCCCCAAATGTCCCACATTTTTGCATCTGTTGGAAAAAAAACGAGCCTCACATTCGGGGATGTGCCGGTGGTTCCCCGCTCTCAGGGGCAGACATGTGTTTAGCATAGTTGGAAGTGTAGTCAGAACAAGTGTATCTTGAATGAGCTATTTGCCAGCATATGCTGTGCTTTTGTTTGGGAAATGATCATTAGGACCCCATCGGGAACTAGCAGATGCCATCATCTGCCTGGCAGAGCACAATAATGAATAACCATGGCGTGGCCAGCGCACGCGCGTCACTGGGAGGCCTACGTCACGCACACACACACACACACAAGCATGTTTGCACGCACGCACACACGCACGCCCACACACACAAACACCGACGCGCGCACACAGACACATATATACGAATACACACACACACACATGCACACAAACGCCGGCGCGCACACACATACACACACAGACACACACAGACACACACTGGCAAAGTCACCCAGCAGCTAGCCAGATCCTCACACTCCTCTCAAAGACCTCCAAAACCACATGTTATTATTCACACGCTTCTACCATGCAGCCATGTATATTCGTCCTTTTCTAGCGTTATCAGTTTGAAACTGAAAACAGTAATTATTCTACTTTCTCTTTTTTTTATTCTACTTTTTTATTCTACTTTTTTATTCTCTCTATTTACTGTGTTTATCCAAAGCAGCCTTGTGTCAGACACATGTTATTAGTGAGTCTGTGTGGGGAAGGGAGGAGTCTCGATGGAGGACGCCTGCTGCGGTTGTTGGGGTTCGACCCAGATCCTACAGCTTCCAGACCAGACCAGACTAGACGAGGGTAGACACACCCTCGTTCCCCCGTTTTTAATAAAAGAAAGGATGCATGTGGATTGTCTATTCTTTAGGGAACGGATTTGGAAACAGTGTGCATTGATTCAAAGCCCACACAAAACCAATTCCTTTTGCATTTCTTCCCAATATTTTCAGTTCCGTTATGAGAGCAGCTTCCCCTGAATTCAGGTGTTTGTGTTGTATTTATGTTGAGACAAGGCTATATGCATACGGGTATTTCCACAGTTGCTACTGGAGCGAGTATTCTGCACACTGAATGAACGATTTAAGTAGAAAAGAGAAAAGTAGCCGGAAATATAAAGTAGCTGGAAAATAAAGCCAATTCGTTAATCCAGGCACATTATTAAATCGGTTTTGAAGCCCAGAAGCTTCATTTATGATTAAGTTTGACAATCCCATTTATGTCATAACCGACGAAAGAGCCAAGAAAGCCCAATGGCACATCAATATTTCAAGATTTAGGCAGAACTTTCAGAACTAAAATCAACAATTCATTGCATCAAGTTTGATAAAAAATGAATATAGAGCCGGGAAATAAATGTTTGCCATTCTAACATGTTGATTGAGGAATTGAATCTCTGAATAAATTTCACTTTCTTTCATAAGTAAATACATTTGGTGGGTTGCAGAAAAGCTAAGAGTGCAACATCATACAACAAATGACTTGTCCCCCCCCCCAGTCTGTGTTATGGTTCATAAGAGATATTACATTAACATTTATAGTGGAGATACATTTTAATGCAAGGCTGCATTCAAACGCATTTGATCATCACCGGACACATGACAACATGAGTAAGTGATGTAATGCCGGGTAATGCTCGCTTTAGCGCTCGCTAAACGCTCCGAGTCCCGCTCCGTTTTGAGGGCTGTTCATCAGCAGCAGCTGGTGAAGCTATCCTATCACAGATTACAGAAAGGAACATTCTGGAAAAGACCCAAACTAGCTCAAACCGGAAACTGTTGCTGGTTAAATCCCATAAATACATGTATCTCGTCGAAAGTTCATAATCCCTTCCGCTCATCCGAACCAAATCCCACCCCAACTGCCATGGCCACTTCTGCTCCGCGCTCTCTCGGTTCAATCGGTTCTTTATCGACAACACTCATTACACGACCGAAACGACTTCGTCCGTGCCCCCCCCCCCCCCCCCACCACCCACCACCTCCACCCTTCTCCGCCCGCCCCCCCCCCACCACCCACCACCTCCACCCTCCTCCGCCCCCCCCCACCACCCACCACCTCCACCCTCCTCCGCCCCCCCCCACCACCCACCACCTCCACCCTCCTCCGCCCCCCCCACCACCCACCACCTCCACCCTCCTCCGCCCCCCCCCCCACCACCCACCACCTCCACCCTCCTCCGCCCACCACCCACCACCTCCACCCTCCTCCGCCCCCCCCACCACCCACCACCTCCACCCTCCTCCGCCCCCCCCCACCACCCACCACCTCCACCCTCCTCCGCCCACCACCCACCACCTCCACCCTCCTCCGCCCCCCCCCCCCCCCCCCCCCAGACACCCACCGTAGACGTAGAGGACGTAGTCATCGTAGGCCTCGCCCACGGTGTTGGACGCCACGCAGCGGTAGGTGCCGTTGTACGACTTGTTGAGGTTCTCGATGTACAGGTCTGGGCCCGTGACCACGGCGTGGGGGGGCACGTCCTCGTCCACCCGCAGCCAGTTGATCCGATGGGGACTGGCGGGGGGGGGGGGGGGGGGGGGGGGGCGCGCACACACACACACACACGCACACACGCAGGCAAGCACGCACGCACGCACACACGCACACACACAAACACACACACAAACATTGGCATGATTCCGATTCTGACTGTGTGGGTGGGTGAGGGTGTGGTTCTGGGTGTGGGTGAGTATGAGTTTGGGGGTGTGTGTGTGTGTGTGTGCGAGTGTGAATGCGTGTGTGTGTGTGGGGATGTGGGGGTCTGCCTAGCTCTCGGCGAAACACAGAGAGAGAGAGAGAGAGAGAGAGAGAGAGAGAGAGAGAGAGAGAGAGAGAGAGAGAGAGAGAGAGAGAGAGAGAGAGAGAGAGAGAGAGAGAGAGAGAGAGAGAGAGAGAGAGAGAGACAAAGGTCACGGCTAGGATCGTTTGAGGAGGGCCCATGGGCCAGCCCGTGTTTAATGGTGTGTTTTAGAAACAGCACACACACACACACACACACACACACATGCGCGCGGGCGGCCGTACGCCACTGGTAACATTTAAATGCTACAATAGAAGGGAAAGGTTGAGTGGTGTGTGTGCATGCCGGCCGGCGGGCGGGCTGAGGGCGGGCTGGAAGTCGCCACGCGGTCACGGCTGACTGGGAAGTGTGTGTTGGGTTGCAGGGAGGTGAGCGGCGGTGTGAGGGTGGGGGTGTGTGTGGTTGAGTGGGCGAGTTGTGTGTGTGTGTGTGTGTGTGTGTCGGGGGGGTGGGTGTAGCTGTGGGGGTAGTGTGTGTGTGTGTGGTTGTGGGTGTGTGTGTGTACGTGTGTGTCTGTGTTGTCTATGTGATGTGTGCGTGTGTGTGTGTGTGTGTGTGTGTCGGGGGGGTGGGTGTAGCTGTGGGGGTAGTGTGTGTGTGTGTGTGTGTGTGGGTGTGGGTGTGTACGTGTGTGTCTGTGTGTCTATGTGTGTGTGTGTGCCGGTTGCTGTGACTCACTGGGGCTTCCCCTCGGCGTTGCAGGTCAGGTCCAGGTTGTCCCCCTCTCTGGTCAGACCCTCAGGGTACGTCACAACGATCTTCACCTCCGGTTTATCTGTCGGGACACACACCTTACTCTTTAGGTTATGGGGGCCTGGGGCTACAGGGGGCCTACAGGGGGCCTACAGGGGCCTACAGGGGCCTACAGGGGCCTACAGGGGGCCTACAGGGGCCTACAGGGGTCTACAGGGGCCTACAGGGGCCTGGGGCTACAGGGGGCCTGGGCCTACAGGGGGGCCTGGGCCTACAGGGGGCTACAGGGCCTACAGGGGCCTGGGGCTACAGGGGGCCTACAGGGGCCTGGGCTACAGGAGCCTACAGGGGTCTACAGGGGGCCTACACGGGGCCTACAGGGGCCTACAGGGTCTACAGGGGCCTACAGGGGTCTACAGGGGGCCTACAGGGGGTCTACAGGGGCCTACAGGGGTCTACAGGGGCCTACAGGGGTCTACAGGGGCCTACAGGGGTCTACAGGGGCCTGGGTCTACAGGGGTCTACAGGGGGCCTGGGTCAGGGGGCCTGGGTCAGGGTCCCTACAGGTGGCCGCGGAGACACTGGGGTCCAACTTTTCCCTCGGGGCGTCAGACTCTGAAGCGGCGGGCCTCTCCCTCTACCAGGGTGATCAGGACCGCTTTAACGCCTCACAGCTCCACAACGGCACAATCTAATCATCTTAAGGTGGGGCTGTGTTTTACGATTTTAATTTGTTTGATAAAGCGGTCTCATAAAACACATGAACAGAGGACAGGGTAAGCGTGGAGGCACTGGAAGGGAGGCACGACTTCCTCACCGCTGCCTATGCTCTACCTCGGGCCAAAGGATTCCCGTCCTCTTATCAACGTAAGCCCCAGATTAGCAAATGTCAAGCGTTCCCAGTCAGGATTTCGCTGTCTTCCTCAAACCTCAAAAGGTCAGACAAAACAGTCGGCCATCTCCCCCCAAAAATAAAAAATAAATAAACCAAGATATTAATATTCGCCAGACCAGACGTCAGACGGGAGCCTTAACCTTTCCTTGATGTAAAACACAGTGTAAGAAGAGCTGGACTATTTCTTCAATCGATCGCCCCCCCCCCCCATTTGATCGACCCCTCCTCTGACGCGCCGAGGCCAGTCAATTTCTCTCGTCTCCTGTGGTGACCGGAAACCCAAAGGACGCGCAGGGGGGCTATCGCTGCTCCGGAAAGGCCAAGACCTACTGATCCAGGGCTGATAGCACCACAGCTTACCTCTTAGACCCTGCCCCCCCTCCCCCCCCCCTCCCCCACTTCACCTCCACCTGCTCCACCCCTCACCCCACCTCCACCACCCACACACACACACCACACACACACACCATCCACGTCGCCACCACCACAGAACAACCCAGCACTGAAGGAGAATTCTCCTTCCTCCAACACCTCCGCCCCCACCACCCCTAACCTCACCCCCCCACCCACACACACACACACACACACACACACACACACATGCTTGGGGGGGGGGGGGGGGGGGGGGGGGGGCACTCACAGAAGACCTCCAGGTGGCGCTGGGCCTGCAGGTCCTGGCGGCCGGGTGGTCCACGATGCAGTCCACCGGCACGCCGTCGTCCTCCTTGGTGACGGAGAAGCGCACGCGGCTCATGACGGTGAACATCCGGTCGTAGGTCTCCTCCACCATCATCTCACCTGGCGGCCAGGGAACACAGCGCTGGTTAGTGGTGGCCTCGCTGGTTAGTGGTGGCCTCGCTGGTTAGTGGTGGCCTCGCTGGTTAGTGGTGGCCTCACTGGTTAGTTTCAGGGTGGCGTAGTTAGAGATGTTCCGATACCATTTTTCCCTTCCCGTACCGATTCCGATTCCTGAACTTGAGTATCGCCCGCTATCGAGTACATACCGATACAGCATCTAGCATCTAGACTACTAATAGCAGTGGGTTCTTATCAAAGGGATCTCTCACGATAACATTTTACTAGATAATTTACATTAATAATCGATACTTATAGTAAGACATTTGTGTTCTTGTAGTAAAGTGTGAGTATCCATGTTTTTTCAGACTTGATAGCTTGAACGTACGTAGGTCAGAACTGACACGTTTCCACCTCCGACCATTCACGAGCGCAGCAACACTGTGCACGTGTTCGTGATGATCTCTGCCTGTGCAGTAAAGGAGTCATGTGATGCTATCAAATCGGCGCATAGACTTGCGTACTTGCCGATACCCGATACTGCATTTAAGCAGTATCGGAAGAATTTCCGATAGTGTGGTATCGCTATCGGAACAACTTTAGGTGTAATCAACCCCGCCCGAAACAACGAGGCTCGCGCAACGAGTCCGCACGTATCTCGGTCCAGAGCAGGGACTGTGCTTCTGTTGTTCTTTACCAAGTTTACCATCCCATTCGAAAAGCGTTGTCGGAATGGAGGTTACTTTTGGTTGCTAGGAGACGACCTGACCTGGCGGCCCTATAATCCTGACGAGTGGCACGCCAGAGGTGTAAGCCTGGTAATGAATGCCTCTGCAGCTTTCAGAAAGGGGGTGAGTATTGTTTGGGGGGTGGGGGTGGGGGGGGGGGGGGGGCCTCATCCTGCTGTAATCTTAATCTTCTTCTACTTCTGCTGGCCACTAGGGGCTCTGCTGTGGCATGTCGGAGAGTGGTGGTGTGGGGGGGGGGGGGGGGGGGTGTGGGGGGGGCGTTAATTTAGAGAGCATCACGCCACCCCCCGGGGGGGCACCCTGTTAGCCCTGCTGCTGAGTCTGAGGCTTTACTCACACTTAATGAAGTGAGGAAATAATTACAGCCCCACTCTGACCCCCAACACAACACTTCCCCTTCCAGGGGGGGGGGGAGGAGGGGGTGAGCGTGGATGCCGCACAGGGGGGGGAAGGGGGGGGGGGGAGGGAGGGAGGGGTGTGTGGTCCATGGACGATGAGCGCGGCTGCCCACGCGGCTCCGTGGCCTCTTGGTGGTTATTAACCCCGCGTGTCACACACTCCTCTCACTCAACCCCCCCCCGAACCCTCTCCCCCCCCCCCCCCCCCCGGCGACAGGCAAGTCGATGCTGACGCTGGCTCGGGGGCACCGTGTTCCCCCAGGTGTTTTTCGTTTTTTTTTTTTTTTAACGTGTGTTTAAATCCAGTATTTATGGATATCCATATCGGTGCGTACATTCAGAGCACACACAGCCGTTTTTTTGGCACCCGTTGAAAGCAGTTCTATTATAAAACTCAAAACTCCGCTTTGAATTCTGCGTTGTTGTTTTTTTTCAAAGCGTAGCTGACGGAGAAAAAAAAACAACAAACTCTGTTTCTGACGGAGCTGACGGCGTGCGGGGGGAGAGGTGGTGTGTTTGAGAGTCAGCCCGTGAACTAATCGCACGTCGTCTCCTTTAAAAGGCCTGCCACCGAATCCTCCGCGGTCAGCGGGTTGGTTCATCGTAGCGCCGCTGGTTCACTGTAGCGCCGCTGGTTCACCGAGCTGCTGATTGAGTCGCCTCTCCCGCGCGGATGCGTTCCCGTTTTGTTCTTACATATTCAGAGCGCCGCTTCCTGCCGGCCCTGCGTGTGTTAAAACGAGCTGGTAATAAAGAGGGGTTAACTCGCTGTTCGCCGGGGAGAGACCTGTGTTTATTGGCTCAGATGAAGTTAGATAAAAGTGTTTTCATTGTGTTTTCCCGGGGAAATTATTCCTAGACACATCAACCCTCGCCGCCCGGGCGGCCTGATGTATACGCGCTCCCAGCCGGCCTGCATTTCAAAGAGAATTTTTATTTTCTTTGAATTACCCAGAGGTCTCGGCAAACGCCTCGCTGCACCCCCGCGCCAGCCACCCACCAAATTACTGTGATTTTCTACATATAGGATGCTGCTCTTTAATCTCAGCAAGCCACCGCGGCTAATATATTGTTCTGCACAGGCCATAATGAGCAGCGATCGGTGCATTACTGCTGTCAGGGGGTTGCAGTATACAACTCTCTCTCTCTCTCTCTCTCTCTCTCTATCTCTGTCTTTATCTCTCTCTCTTTCTCTTTCTGCCTCTCTCTCGCTCTCTTTCCCTCTCTGTCTCTCTGTAGCTCTCTCTCTCTCTGTCTCTCTGTATCTGTCTCTCTCTGTCTCTCTCTCACTCTATCTATCTCTCTGTCTCTCTCTGTCTCTCTCTCTGTCTCTCTCTCACTCTATCTATCTCTCTGTAGCTCTCTCTCTCTATCTGTCTCACTGTCTCTCTCTCTGTCTCTCTGTATCTGTCTCTCTGTAGCTGTCTCTCTCTCTGTCTCTCTCTCTCTATCTGTCTCACTGTCTTTGCATCTCTCTGTCTCTCTCTCACTCTATCTATCTCTCTGTCTCTCTCTCTCTCTGTATCTGTCTCACTGTCTCTCTCTCTCGCTCTCTCTCTTTCTCTCTCTCTCTCTGTCTCTCTCTCTCTATCTGTCTCACTGTCTCTGCATCTCTCTGTCTCTCTCTCTCTGTATCTATCTCACTGTCTCTCTCTCGCTCTCTCTCTCTTTCTCTCTCTCTCTCTCTCTCTGTCTCTCTCTATCTGTCTCACTGTCTCTCTCTCTGTCTCTCTGTATCTGTCTCTCTGTAGCTGTCTCTCTCTCTGTCTCTCTCTCTCTATCTGTCTCACTGTCTTTGCATCTCTCTGTCTCTCTCTCACTCTATCTATCTCTCTGTCTCTCTCTCTCTCTGTCTCTCTCTCTCGCTCTCTCTCTCTTTCTCTCTCTGTCTCTCTCTCTCTCTATCTGTCTCACTGTCTTTGCATCTCTCTGTCTCTCTCTCACTCTATCTATCTCTCTGTCTCTCTCTCTCTCTGTATCTGTCTCACTGTCTCTCTCTCTCGCTCTCTCTCTTTCTCTCTCTCTCTCTGTCTCTCTCTCTCTATCTGTCTCACTGTCTCTGCATCTCTCTGTCTCTCTCTCTCTGTATCTATCTCACTGTCTCTCTCTCTCGCTCTCTCTCTCTTTCTCTCTCTCTCTCTCTCTCTGTCTCTCTCTATCTGTCTCACTGTCTCTCTCTCTGTCTCTCTGTATCTGTCTCTCTGTAGCTGTCTCTCTCTCTGTCTCTCTCTCTCTATCTGTCTCACTGTCTTTGCATCTCTCTGTCTCTCTCTCACTCTATCTATCTCTCTGTCTCTCTCTCTCTCTGTCTCTCTCTCTCGCTCTCTCTCTCTTTCTCTCTCTGTCTCTCTCTCTCTCTATCTGTCTCACTGTCTCTGCATCTCTCTGTCTCTCTCTCACTCTATCTATCTCTCTGTCTCTCTCTCTCTGTATCTATCTCACTGTCTCTCTCTCTCGCTCTCTCTCTCTTTCTCTCTCTCTCTCTCTCTCTGTCTCTCTCTATCTGTCTCACTGTCTCTCTCT
Source organism: Micromesistius poutassou (assembly GCF_964030765.1). Classification (NCBI taxonomy): domain Eukaryota; kingdom Metazoa; phylum Chordata; class Actinopteri; order Gadiformes; family Gadidae; genus Micromesistius; species Micromesistius poutassou. The sequence goes on along the minus strand of NC_140274.1, from coordinate 3,849,184 downwards.
CTCGCTCTCTCTCTTTCTCTCTCTCTCTCTGTATCTGTCTCACTGTCTCTCTCTCTCTCTCTCTCTCTCTCTCTCTCTCTCGCTCTCTCGCTGGTGTTTCCAGCCGATCTAACTAGCGCCTTGTCTACACCTCAACATGACATCTCCTCTGCGGAAAGTGACTTTGGCCTCTCCTGATGGGGCGACCGGGCCGGAGAGGCACAGATGGCAGCCAGGTCCAGATTCCACCGTCTTGCCTAAATCTCCCTCCCCCACACTGTTCTCGAACACATATCACTTAAAATAAGCACAAGCCCTGAGTTAGACGCCTCTGTAAATACAGTATGTTCACACAATTATTATCCATCTCGCTGTACAATAAGTGTGCGGTAAATAATTGATAAGCCATAATCAACTGAGGGGCGCCATACACTCAATCTTTTTAGTATTTTTTTACCACACAATAATGCAAGACCCGCTCCAATAAAAGCCTTTCCAAAGACCACGGCGGGGGGGGCAATGAAATAAAATGGCATTTTTCACTGCTCTATAAACAAAAAGCACAAAGATACGCGCATCTCTGTTTAATGTGCCCGGAATTTAAACCAGGTCAGATAGGAACAGAGTCGAACACGTCTCTTTTATGCACGGTGTCGGGCCCACGGTTGCGAGGAACCCTCCCCACCCAGCCTAGCGAGCGAGCGTCTCCACCCAGGCAAAGGCGTAGTGTGCTCATTAGCAGCCTGGGCTGGCCAGCTCAACCCCGTATGGGCCTTATAGGACCTTACAGGCTGACAGACGAGAAGGGAAGACTCCTCCTGCTACGTGGTTCTCTTTCATACCGCACCCCCCCCAAAAGTGTCAGTCCACATAAAACATACAGCCCACATTACAGTGTGAGCCATATTATATATATAAAGAGAGAGGGAGAGAGGGAGAGAGAGAGAGAGAGAGAGAGAGAAAGAGAGGCAGAGAGAGAGGGAGGGGAGAGAGATGGAGAGAGAAAGAGAGAGGGAGGGAGAGAGG
>NC_140274.1:3822652-3847979 GCF_964030765.1 Micromesistius poutassou | reverse complement strand
CCCACAACATACACACACACCCACACACACACACACAGATAACATACAAAGGCACACACACATGCCTACAAACATTCACACACACACATACAAAACACACACACACACACACACACACACACACATAAATCACACACACAGATAACACACACATTACTTACAAAGACACACACACACACACACACACACACAGAAACAGAAACACAAACAGAAACACACAGGCACACGGGCGTGATTCATGGACACAGGAGGATAAAGGCAGTTAGCAGGACTGCAGGAGCCGCGGTGCTGGATGTGAAGGTTACATCAGCCGCCGTGAGGAGAGCGCGGCTGCGGCTCATTTGACTTCAGCCTAGAGGACGCCCCGAGAATGAATCACAAGGGCCAGGACCATGTGGAGTGATTTATGAAATAATGCATGAATTAGTAGTCGGGGTCAAAAGTAGTGATATGTGTTTCTGCAGTATACCTTTCTATAAGCCTTCCAATGTTGATAGTGGGATGTCCTCAGAGCAGCTCGTAAGTAGCATTGATTAAAAGCATCGGCTATATGACTTAGGTTCACGTTGACGTACGTTTACTGTCATTTAGGGAGGTCAAGTTGTGCTCCTGGCACCGTGGCCCATCAGGTTGATCCAGGGATAACTCGCAGATGTGTATTATTATGATTCTTTCCCCGTCGACCAATCGGTTGGTCCTAGAGTCCAGATTTTATTCGGTTGACCCCAGCCCTATACCGTTACTATAACAACACACATCCTGTGGTGTGGCTGTCATGCAATGCACAGGGCACTAAGTCCTACGCAGTTCAACTGAAATAACACATCACAGTGTGCCCCCCCACCCCCCCCCTTCCCTCGCCCCCCCTCCCCTCCTCAGCACCCATCAGCCCACCGCACCCCCCCCCCCCACCTCCGGGTCGCTGGCGCCCGTTTAATGGCTTCCAACACGGGGTGCTAGAAGGCCACCCCGACCAACCCACGTCTCACCGTCTCAATGAGGGGAAACAAATCCATAACCACTGGGTCTCAAAGGGCACCGCACCAACAACCTTTTAAAAGACCAAAAGAGGTGTAATCTGAGAAACAAAGGTCAATCAAATATGGACTTCTTTAACGATTGCTCCACTCTTTGACTAATTCCCGCAGGCAGGAGGGCGAGGGCGGGGGGGCGGGGGCGGCGGGTGTAGCGGGAATCGGCTTCGTACGCTCGCTCTGGTGTTTTTTTTTTTCTTTTTCGTGTCTATTGGGAAAATGTCTCAGGTCACTGATGCCTGCTGGGAGTTTAACCCGCTGGCGAGCGTTTCGTTTTTTTTCCCCCCTCTCCTCCGTCATTCTTCTCCCCCACTCTTCGCCTCTGCAGCCACCCTCGCTGAACCGGTTGCCAAAAGACAAATCAAATGAATATGTTAAGAAACGGCGGAGGGGGCCCCGCGGTCGGCCGCTTCACCCCGGCCCCCTGTCCCCGCTCTAACTAGGTTAATCTGCGTTCCCTCGGAGCGCTTCTACATTTAATTTAGGCGTTGGGTGGGACGATGCTTAGTGGCGACCAGATGAAGAGCCGGGCCTATCCATCTTCTCCTAACAGTCCTAATCTTTATCGAGGCCGCTGACTTCAGGTAGTGGAGTGATGGATAGCGCCGCTGGCTGAGGACAGTCCATTAGCAGAGAGAGAAGCCCACAAAAGCCTGCGCACAGATACACTCTCCTAAGTGCTATTCAGTGGGGCCCAGGCAGCCCCCCGTATGCTGTAAGCTGCTCCTAACACCATAACCAAAAGAAAAGAATAATGTTTGTAACCAGACGTCCACCCCTGTTGAGAAGCCCGTGTAGCCACACAGGGTTCACATAAAGAAAAACCAGCCCAACCCCCACGACAACAACATCAACAACAGCAACAACAGCAACCAGCAGCTAACAATCACCTGCAGCCACATAATTGGTTGTTTATTTCTTTTGGTTTCTGACTGAATGGCCGCCCACTGGCCAGAGCTGCAGTACTCGGCCGGATTATAATTACACATGCAGGAGTCACGGTGAGGAGTTACCGAGTTAATAATCGTCAATAACAGTTCTCAGTATACTCGATGTAAACCTTCCTTAAAAACACTTTGGCTGTTTTTGACTTTGACATCAGCTGACGTATACAGCTGATGATACAGCGCACACTATACAGAGTCATAACATTTACTTTTTATTGAAAAAAAATTCGGGAGATTTCTGCCTCTGAAACATTCAAAAATAGACTTCTATCTTTTTTTAAAAAAACGGAAAAACAAGTCGGTGGCACGTACACAAGTTTCCGTCAGCGTCAGCGTGGAATGTTCCATAGCTATTTTAGGAGCGTTGGAGCATTAAATCACTCTAGACTCAAAATAAACTGCAATGCAAATTTCTATGACCTTATTGACGGCACGGCGTCGAAAAAAACAAAGATCTGATGGGAGAAAAAAAAAGACTTTTTTTCTCCCATCAAAAAAGTCTTTTTCAAGCAACTTTGCTTGTAAAGGAGTCGCGGCTATCATGATGAAGACGACGGCTGTGACCGCTGTGTGGCCCGTACTACTGGCTACACAGGCAACACCTCCTCACCCCTGCGGCAGACGGCAGGCCTTTAAACTCACGACAAAAAACGCGCTCAACATGTGTTACCTTACTAAAAAAAACAACAACTAAAGCCTCCCCCTCTCCAAGGGCTCGTTTGTTCATCGCTTTGAGAAGAATTAACGAAGCGTCCTGGCTCTCTGCTCGGCGCTCCGCGACGGTGGCGTTCATTGAGGATTCTCGGGCGGCGTGTTCGGCGGCGCTCCTGCCGGCGGAGACGAGAGAGGAGATACCGAGACGCGACGGCAATCCATCAGCAATCATCTCTCTCTGGCCTCCCACCCCTCTGTCGTCTCCCCCAGCGCGCGAGAGAGAGCCCCTGCTTTAATTAAGTTATTGTGGAACTGCTGACAAGGAAATAAATAAAGAAACCTACAGGAGGAGGTGGAGGAGCGGGGAGGGGCGAGGGGCGAGGGGGAGGTGGGCGTGGGTGGGGGGGGGAGATGGGAGGGGAGGGTGGTGCTGGAGGGAGGGAAGAATGTGAAGTGCGGGGAGTTTCTATGGCGACCTGAAGCATCTGGCTTGATCCCAATAATTCGTTCTCTGCTGTCTTCGTCGCTCTTTTCTCACACTGTCTTTCTCAATCTCTTCGCTTCCTTCCATTCCACGGGCACACGCACGCACGCGCGCGCACACACACTCTCACACAACCACATGCACAAACACTCTTCCACAATGACATACACACTCACACACCCACACACACAAAACCACACGCATACACACAACACGCACACACACACACGTGCACATACAAGCACCCACTCACACGCAAGCACACACACACTCTCTCCAACACACACACACACACAAACACACACTCACACCCTCCTGTCTCCTTCTCTCTCTATTTCTGTGTAGTGCTCCCCAGCCTGCGATGTCCAGTAATTCGCTGTCTGCAAAGCGCTACCTGTGCTTGGTGTGTTTTGATGTCCAACGATAAGGGCCGATGTTTTGATGCCAGCTGTTCTCCTTGATTGAAACAATAACACAGATCTCCCAGAAATGAGTCAAGTCCCACACACAGCGCTGGATAATTCTGGGCATCCTCGAGGGAGTCAGCTGGCGTCGTTTTGAACCCCTGCTACCACACAATGGTTCGGTCCGAGTGAAGTGCGCCGAGTCAAATATGAAAAAAGATATTGTGTTGTGGTTTGTACTGCATCACAACAAATAGCGACTGAAAACGGATCTAGTAGAGAGAAAATGTAGAAAGAAAGCGATACGTCTTTAACCTTGGAGCGGTGTTTTGGTTGTGTGTCTCTGTCTATTCCAGTGCTGCCGGTGGATGTGTCCAAACGATAGTGATAGCTGGGCCTGATCTGATTGGTCTTCACCGATCTAGCCGCGATGCAGTCAGACGTTCCAAAGAAAGACGGCTGGTTTTACAGAAACACCTCCACAAACACGACCGGTCCCTTCCTATAGAACCGTACACTCCCTCGAGCATGAATGCATGCGTCATTAGATCGGCACATAACACTAATTGGACATTAGAAGAACTGCATAGGCCCATTCAGAATTAGGAATTATAACACAGGTGGGAATTAGGGTACTTGCACTGCATTTAAAAGGGGATAACGGAGCACTTCTGCAGATTACACTCCCAAAATAAGATAGAGCAGATGAGACGATTTCCTGGAGAGAGAAGAGAAACCTTGGCTCTCTCTCTCTCCCTCTCCCATCGCTCTCTCTAGCCTTCTCTCTCCCATTACTCTCTCTGTCCTTCTCTCTCCTTCGCTCTCTGTCGTGTCTCTGAATCTCCTTTCTCTCTCTCTCTCTCTCTCTCTCTCTCTCTCTCTCTCTCTGTCCTTCTCTCTCCTTCGCTCTCTCACTCTCTCCTTCTCTCTCTCTCTCTCTCTCTCCTTCTCTCTCCTTCGCCCACTCTCTCGCACTCTCTCTCTCCCTCTATCTCTCCTATATATCTCTCTCTCTCTCTCCCCATCTCTCCCCCCCTCTCTCTCTTTTGTCGTCTGTTATTTTAGTTCGCTCCACTTCAACAGGGGATAATCGTCTCCTAATGACACCATACTGTTGACGGTGGAGAGGAGGCGCATTGTCCCCCTTTCATGAAAGGACATCAAATAAAAGGGAGGCAACTGCTGACGCCGTACGGATGGAAGGGCGCACGTACCCTTCCTCGTCATCCTCCCTGCAGCACCCATTCATCCATTCACCCGCTCACCTCTCAACCCTCTGGCCTCAAGGCAGCAGTAGCCGAGCACAGAGAGCTGATTCAGCCTAGCCCTTAGCTATTTCCCTCCTTCTTGCAGTATGGGGTTTGAGTGGGTCACCGAGCAGCCAGGTGACACTGTGTTGTGTTCTCTTCATTAAGCCAACCAGGGTGTGCTTTTCATTAAGCAGGCTCGCGCATTAAAAGAAAGCAAGTCGAAATGGCCATCTGTGCTCTACTCGCTTTGCCTGCAGTTACCATAACCCTGAACTCCTCTTTAGACTCATACAGTACAACAACAACAGCAGCAGCACGAAAACTGTTTAGTGAAATCAAGTGTACTCCTCTGTATCGCTCTCTCTCTCTCTCTCTCTCTCTCTCTTTCTCTCTGTCTCAATCTTTCTCCCGGTCTCTCTCTCTCTCTCTCTCTTTCTCTCTGTCTCAATCTTTCTCCCGGTCTCTCTCTCTCTCTCTCTCTCTCTTTCTCTCTGTCTCAATCTTTCTCCCAGTCTCTCTCTCTCTCTCTCTCTGAACTGTGGCAGGGCCTCCCGTGCTGAATAATGATGTCACTGTAATTGTCAGTACTCATGATGTAGACATTGCTGATACGGACGCTTCCCTCTTTCTGCAGTGTTTCGCAGAGTAATTCACTCTTCTAATGAATGGGAGACTGAGAGGAACAGAGTTCTTAGTTAGAAAGTGTCAACAGCTTGTGCTGAGGATATGCTGTCTGTTATAGTAGATAAAGCCTGCCTGGGAGAGTGTTCGCTGCTGCTCAAATCTCCATCTCACAGTCCTGCACGGTATTTATGCGTAAGCATCCACAGCAGGAGCTCTGAGCTCAAGTCTCTGAAATCAAGCAAAATTACTTCCAGAAATCCCCTGGCCGCCCCCCCACTGACTGTGTCTACAGCAACGCCTTCAGTCCTGAACACACAAATACACTCACAGAGCACATTGTGCGCACACACGCACACAAACACGCATGCATGCCAATATACACACACGCACACACACGCACGGAGACACACAGGCAGACACAAAACGCACACGCCTACACACACGCACGGAGACACACAGGCAAACACACAGACACACGCACCCATGCCAACACACATACACATGCACGGGAACACACACAGATACGAACGCACACGCCTACACACACATCGACACACACACACACACACACACATCAAACACGCATGCCAACACAAACACAGAGAGACACAAAAGCACACACGGATACACACAGCCAAACACACGGACAGAAATACACAGGCCTGCACGCACAAACGCACACACACACACACACACACGCACACACACACACACCCCCCGCCCCCATACACACACGTTGCTCTGTGTGTTGACTAAAATATAGCCTTCCGGTAACATAACCAAAGGTTTTCAGGCAGTGAGGCAGCAGCAGCAGCAGCTAACCCTGGACCCGCCCATGAATCAACGGGCCAAGCTGGCAGTGATGCTGTCCAACGGGTCCAGAGAGAGAGCAGACCTCACGCGGTCGAGCACCTAGCACAACATACGCTCAATGTACGAGTAATTCACCCGCAACTGCAAACTCAGATCGTTAGGCTCATGGCATCACTGCCGAAGTCAAATAGACGACTTTGGCAGATAGTGTTTGTGGAATGTAAAAAACACTGATTGGCTTAGGATATATAGCCAATGAGGCACGGTGAATTCGAGTTAGGTTAGATATCAACATTTTGCCAAAATATGACTTAGGCAGTTATGCTACGAGGCCAACAATATGCAAACACATTTTGTGAGTCCAAATCGTACAATTCATTTTTTATTATTAACCTTTTTTTTTATTCTAGATTATTTCCCTCCAACTCCCACATGTAGGGCTTTCTCAGGCGGTCCGCAGGTGGGGTCACGACCCACAGGTTGGGGAACACTGGTCCAGGGGAAACAGTGATTGATTCATAGCCAAAGAATTCTGGGCTGGAACCCCAATGTCCACAGAGCTGTAGGGACCCTGGAGCAAGATGCCTCACGCCTGTCAAGTACCAGCTGACTAAATGGTGTTTGTTGTGGATTTTAATCCAGGCCGATTCGTGCTCAGGAGGATGTTTGTTCAAGCCCAAATGCACGAGGCAACACTAAGATAGATAATATGGGGAAATCTGAAACCCAACCAAAAACCAGCGCATCCTGAAAAAATAAGGTGCGCATTCATGCATAATTCATAGTTTGGCGTGCGTCGAGTTCATCCATTGATGCTTTCGGTCAGCCATGCAGCCATGTCTTTGTCTGAGCTCAGGGCTCAATGGTGTTGATGTCATTTCGATGGCATTGCTTCCACACCAAATAATTTCACATTAACATGTTCACTTCTTTTTAAAGATAAAAACTAACACACGCACCAGACACTCACGTGCACACACACACACACACACACACACACACACGCAAACACACAGAGTTGTTTATCAGGAAACAATGGGAAGACATGTGTGCACCAACCATACCCATTCTCGCACTATAAAGGTCATATTCACAGGTGCACGCAGTGCCTAATTGCACATTTCATACAATCTTGAACCTGTGAATGGAAAACTGCAAAGGCATTTCAAAAAGATAAAAAAAGCAATATGCGCACCGCGACATTATGTGACTTCCAAACACATTTGGTGGATTCATTGGTATTCAAATTACTGAGTATATTTTCCAGCTGATATATTTTAAACAAGATAATCATCAGTGGGGGGAAAGCGAGGTAGAAATTTCATAGAGCAAACAATGATGATTTTATTCATAATCCAGGGTAGGCGGCTGCAGCATATCAGATGGGCTCACAGGGATGCTAGTTAACACCCCCCCCAGTGAGCGCTCACAGAGCACCGACTCCTGTCCAATGCATTAATTATATAATTAATTATATAATTAATTGTTCACAGGGTTTGGTTCACAGGGTTTGGTTAGCGCACGTGTGTGTGTGTGTGTGTGTGTGTGTGTGTACACACGCGTTTGTGTGTGTGCGTGTGTGTATATGCGTGCAAGCGTGTGGGTGTGTGTGTGTGTGTGTGTGTGTGTGTGTGTTTCTATGTGTGTGTATGTGTGTGCGTGCATTTGTGTGTTTAAAACAATTAAAAGAACAGTCCTATCACGGGAGTTGTTGACAGGGATTTCAACTAACGATGGAAAATGAATTGAAAAAAATGTTAACGGGGGAACTCAAAACTCTTCTAAATGGAAATGTTGAGATGATGACTGAGTCCAAAGATGTAGTTATTCAAAACAAATGGTGCGAGTTATTGTCGCCAAAGACTGCCTCTGAACAACGGGAGCCATTTTCTCATTGTCTCGCTGTTTTTTTGTTTTTTTTCTCCACAACTGCATATCATCATTTGCGAAGGAAAAAATGGACAAAAAAAAACGTTGAATATTTCCACAAAAGTCATAAAGTTAACCCCCCTCCGTTCCTGTCTATCTCCTATAAAAAAAAAAATTCTTCCATTCAGGAGCCTGTCTCCCGCTTCTTTCTCTCATGATGTCACATCCTCTAATGCCTTCATACAGCTATGAGCCACCCAAGTGTAAATTATGCAGATCATTAGCATAGTCATGTCCACACTAGGCCAGTGAAGCTCTCTGGTGCCAAAGACATGGGCTGTCACTGGCACCAACACTTGGAGACGGTGGTTATCCGTATCAACAATGACACCCTAATAGATTCAACTTGTTTCATTAGCATTTAACAGTTTTCGCCCAATTTATTACCCTTAAATTGACATTGGCCCACACAAACTTGGCGATGGACTTGTTTCTTTTTATGTTATCATAGTCATACCGAAGTTGTTAAGCTTCGGTATGAAGCTATAAACCCTGACAAATTATTATATTGTAACTTTAAATAGTAACCACTGGGGTTCAAAGCTATGTAGCTAAAAGCCAAAAGTACCTGACTAAGCTAAACTTGAAAACTACAAAAGCCAAGCTTAAAAAAAACGATATATGTCAACGCATCACCGACTTAGCTAGATAAAATAAACTAATGTAATTAGTATGTGTCAGCTCCCATAAAGCACGGCGTCTTTCACCGCATCAATGAGAAACGTACAAAGATCACGTGACCACATAACGTTTTTTCTTTGACTGCAAAAACGACAAACTTTCTTTATGCGAAAACACTCACACGGTCCCATCTACCCTTCCCCAGAGCCCCAGTAAACACAATACAATTACACAAAGTGTTTCTATCCGGCAGAATAAATCCAGCCGCATTAACACATCCTCAGTCAACTTATATGTCATTTACTAGCCTCCGAGGGGCCCGCGACTCCCCGCCCACGAGGACATTCGATCCCTCCGAAGGTATCAAGAAGCGGTTACAAAGGCTGGGCTGCCACTTCAGTCAGGCAGCGAAAAGCCAATAAAAACAGACTCCTAAATCATAAAGAACACCAGCTCACAAACTCACTGCACCAAACATGGCTTTGAAGGCTGTTTCATTTATGTCTCTTCTCTGCATATTTAACTGCCTCCACTCACTTGGGCATAACAGACCACTCACACAACTCGTTCCAGGAATTTATCTGCAAGCCGTGAAAGGCGCTTGGCAGCGCAAAATCCTCGTATCAAAGAAATACTCATTTCAATAAAGTCGGCAAATCACACCCGCGGTTCACATCGCGCCAGCAAGGTACACCGCAGAGGGGGATCTGTGTGAGGTGGTTACAAGTACAAATGCAAGCGGCGACGCGCCGCGCGCACAATGACCATGTCGCGCTGCACTGATCAGAATGTCGCGGTTGCGTCCCGTTTCGTTCTTTTGATACGAACGACTCACTGGATAATGTAGTGTACAGCGGTGACAGTAGTGGCAGTAGAAATAGTGCTGTTATCATTAGTACTGTGAATGGTATTTCATGTCATTGCCAGTGTGAGGAGGATTTGTATCTATTTGTATTGTCAGTGACTTACATCACATAAGTGTGTGTGCGTGTGTGTGCGTGCGTGCGTGCGTGCGTGCGTGTGTGTGTGTGTGTGTGTGTGTGTGTGTGCAAGCGCACCCGCGTGTGTACGAGTGTTTGTGTGCGAGCTCACCTGTGTATGTGCCCGTGCATGCCCGTGTGCGTGCTTATGTGTGCATGCACGTGTATGCATGCATGTGCGCGCGTGCATATGTGTGTGTGTGTGTGTACGAGTGAATATGTTACATTATAATAAATGAAGTGAACTACTGAGAACTTCAATCCCATCTCCTTCTTACACACTTCTCCTCTTTCTCTGAACACTTCACCTGGACACCTTCGGCAAATCTCATCAGCCCTATCCTTGCTCTTTGCTCCTAACTTGAAGGCTGGATTCAAAAAGAAAAACAGTCTGACAGGCAGGGTGATGGTAACAAATGAGAAACTCGGCTGCCGATTCCTCATTCAGCGCCCATAGCCGAGCATAAAATATGGAAGGGCTTCGGAAAATAGCACCGGTCAAAATTGAGTCAAATCTCAAAATGCTAAACTAATGACAGCAAAGATGTTGTGCAATATGTAGTGTTCAATATGTGCGAGGTGCGCTTTGTCTCCATGCTCTGTTTTATGACAAACTGCTGGTATATATAGACAGAGAAAACCAATCAAAACAACAACAAAAAGTACCACATTTGGTCATGAATAAAAAATACCCCAAAACAGGTTCAAAGAATATGTGCTTTCGGCGCATTGCATCATACAAGTCTACACCACCAATGGGTATGTTGTACTGGAGCCATCGACGGCCGAACAACACAGCCACTTAACACGTCTCCCGTTCCTCCCGTCACCTTATCTCTCCATAATCAGAGAGAATGACATTGGAGCAACATCAGAGTGAGAAAGCAGCAACAACAGCAGCAGAAGTCATACAGTAGCTGCCGTGAGATTGAGATTCCCTATGAGGCATGGGTATCATAAAGGTCTAATTCTGCCTTGTTTTTCTTTGGCGAGCGCTGCACGAGCACACCCACTGATTACCGCAGGACCTCCGCAGAGAACTAAAACACAGGGTGTTTCCCCCTCTGCGCGGCCATAATGATACACTACTATTTCTAGTCAGGCAGCTGGTGGGCGACTCTGCTGGAAAACTCACTCACTATGCCTCCCTGTGTAATCCCCCGACGCCCCCGAATGGTGTAAGACATCGCAAGCTTTAGATTAATACCAATGTCTGGTGAATGCCTCTCTTCTTCTTTCTTCAGGTCGTGCCCGCCCCCCACCGCCGCCCCCTCTGTGACTAAGAGTCGTGGGGTAGAGACAGTAGCGTCCCATTGGACCAGGTCGAATCATTGCAGTCTTAACTATTCCTACTTTGTAATCCTTCCAACGGCCTCGGCTTGTTTAATGATCACGGCAGCAGAGAGCTTACAAATAATTGCCCATTATTAGCTGTTTAACTTTATCGTGGAGGCTGGTGGGTAGGGGGTGGTGGGGGGGGGGTGTGGGCCTGTCGTAAACCAAGTTAAATGAAGGTGTGTGTGTGCGCTGATCAAAGCGGCCCCCGGGTACAGCTGTGAGGAGGAGGACTGAGGGGCCGTCTCCGTATTTGCACACGGTTACGAGTTTGTTACTCTTATGAGTACGGCTTCAACACCCTTTATGCAAAGCGAGGATCACAGAGAAATCCTGCCTGTTCCGACACACCGGGCGCCATTAAGGTGTTAGATCACCGGCTCCCCGCGGGACCGCCGGGCTGCAGCAGCTAACACAGCCCAGGAATTAACTAATGACTAAATGGGCAGGCACCCCCTCCCGGAGTCGCCCGGCACCGTGGGCACCCTCACTTTGATTTCACCCGGGAATGGCGGGGAGGGGGGGGGGAGGAGGAACGCATCTGCTTCTTGTCGCCCGGGCTTCATCTCAACCCCGTTGACGCCGAGCCCGTGGGTTCAATCCCATTTAAATTAGACCCGCTTAACGGCGTGGCCAGGCCGTGGGCGTGGGGCGTAGGGGGTGTGGGGGGTGTGGAGGTGGGACAGTGGGCAGGGCTGACCTTTATTTGCCAAATTAAAACATGACGCGCAATATTTGTGTATTAGCCGAGGCTCAAGACAAACGGGGGAGCGGGGGGGCGGAGCCGGCGTTAAGGGGGATGGAGTCATGCTCATCAGGGGTCCTTTCTGCGAAAGCCACCGGCTGCCGCGGAGACCCGCCTCCTGCCCCGTTCTCCCCTCCACAAAGTCAATTTCCCCCCGGTCAAATGTGGCGTGACCGTTTCATTAGGCGGCTTTATGTGAGGAGCGCTGAAGACCTTCTTTATGTATGCTGTATATGTAAGGGGCTCCTAATGCCCTCGTCCCTGGGAGCCGTGTGTCTACAGTACCGCAGTACTGTCAGGACTGGTTCTCCCAAGGCCACGCGGTGACTGTGTTCTGCAGTGTTCTAGTCTGACTCACAACATCCATTTGTTTATTCAATTTGTTAATTCATTCATTGAATGGCACCACCCGTCCTTTCATGGATTCATGTCGATGTTTTTTGCCAATTAAACATCATTTATGTTCTTCACCGTTCCCTTTGTGATCGAACACGCCTGACTCGTCCGATCGACGATGAATCAATCCGTAGCCGTGGCATTAACACTTCCAAATATATTCCTCTCCTCTCTCTCGCTCTCTCTCTCTCTCTCTCTCTCTCTCTCTCTCTCTCTCTCTCTCTCTCTCTCTCTCTCTCTCTCTCTCTCTCTCTCTCTCTCTCTCTCTCTCTCTCTCTCTCTCTCTCTCTCTCTCTCTCTCTCTCTCGCTCGGCGCTGTCCTCGCGCCGGCGGCCCGGTGAACAGCGCTCGCCTCCTCCTGTTGTTCATCGCGAGGGGCCGCAGGACTCCTGCTAGCTCGTAGCCGCCGTTAGCGCTCTGTCACAGCTCGACGTGAGGCTGTTACCGCGGCGCGCGCGGCGGAGGCAGCAGCTGCCTCACAGCGGACAGATTGGGCCGGGAACAATATGAGATGTTAAGTACACTGCCTCCTCGCCGGGCTCTTAGTACCGCAGGTGAAAAGCAGCGAGGGCGGCCAGTAGCCCAGGAGGTAGAGCGGGGGTTGGCTGGTAACCGGAAGGTTGCTAGTTCGATCCCCGGCTCCTCCTAGAGTGTCTCTGAGCGAGACACCTCACCCCTGACTGCTCCCGACGAGCTGGCTGTCGCCTTGCGTGGTTGACACCGCCGTCAGTGTGTGAATGGTTGTGTAGACCATTGTAAGTGACTTTGGACAGACGGTTCTGCTAAATGGCCTAAATGTAAATGTGAGTCTAGTTCTTCCTTGTCTACGGCTGGCTGGCCCAGCGCACCGCTGGCTCATAATTACACTGAATTCGTTTGATAAATGGTGCAACCGTCAAGTTTTTTTTATTTGCTTTTTTTTTTGAAAATATGAATGTTAACATGAATTTGTAATCGTAACCTAATCACAGCTTCCTTCATGCAAAATGCATGGCTCACAAATATGAATGTCTTATTACAAATGTTAACATAATTTGTAATAAGCAGCTTCATTCCGGCCCCAACACGGCGGGTGTCTGCGGCTGCATTGGGCCAGGCGGTAGGCAGGACCGTGCGTTTGGATCCACGGTCTCAGCTAAAGGCCATACATCACAGCCTGCTCATCGTTTACATGTGTTAATTACAGTTCATCTCTGGGGGACATCTCGGGGGACTTTCAAAAGATGTTCAAGAGGAAAAATAATATTTGATTTATTTTTTCATAATTGCATCACTGCAAAATCACGAAACCCTCAATCAGACATTAATAAATAGCTTTCCTGAGTCCAATATTGACTTTTCCACATTTTAATTGCTTAACAAACTGCTAATTTGTAACTGCCACTACGTCTGTCTGTCAGATTGGCAGATTTGTGTGTGTGTGTGTGTGTGTGTGTGTGTGTGTTAACTTCCTCAGGGAGGTTCTTTTTTGGACCATTAGTGATTAAATTCAAATTTTCCTCCTGGTTTTCATTATCTTACCTCAACCCATTTTCAAACCTTCCGTTAGCCTAATGAATTCTCCTAATTAATTAACGTATTATGCCCGAGAAGAAGAGTTAAAATAAAACGAGGGTCACGGTTATTTTAACTCCTCCCTGAACAGACTTGTTGCCGGGCGGGAATCGGAAAGAGTCGACTCACATAAAACCAGAGCAGACATGAGAGGTCGTGCTCTTCAACATCTGCCACATCTGCCCTGACCTGATGGCAGATGTGATCGGGTCGGGCGCCACTCTGACAGAAGACCCATGAAATTGGAAGGGAAAATAGTGTGTGTGTGTGTGTGTGTGTGTGTGTGTGTTGATGTTTGTGTGTGGGCACGTGTGTGTGTGTGTGTGTGTGTGTGTGTGTATGTGTGTGTCGTGTGTGTGTGTGTGTATTTGTGTGGGTGCGTATGTGTGTGTTTGTGTGTGTGGGTGCGTATGTGTGTGTTTGTGTGTGTGTGTGTGTGTGTGTGTGTGTGTGTGAATAAATATGCACCTGTGGTTTGTGTGTGTGTGTGTGTGTGTGTGTGTGTGTGTATAAATGTGCACCTGTGTGTGTGTGTGTGTGTGGGGGGGATTATTCATCTATTTGTCCTCTGGGGAGCTGAGTTCCTCTGCTCTTTCGTGACCGTCATACGACCCTTCTCTCCAGCACACATGGGCAAACGGCTGAAGCCATCCTGTACACGCGTGAGCAGATGGCGTCCACATCCTCCCCCACGCCAGAGGCTGTGGTTCCCAGCGAGCCGGGTCTGACCACCAGAGCTCCCCTCCCAGGCCTCTCGCCCCCCGCTCGCTGCTACTGCCGTGACGGGCAGGGCGGGCGCAGGCAGGGACTGTAGCCCCGTGCTGACCTGGAGGCCCCGGGTCTTGTCTTCACCCGACGCACGGCACAAAACCACAGCAGACAAGTGGAGGGGAAGACAGTCCCTGTGCCTTTCCCCCGTCCCCCTGCCCTCCTGTTTGGCGGACAGTGAAGGGTGAAGAGTATGCTGTAGTGAAGAGGGGCTTCTTTGGTTCGCTAATTATGTCAACAAAGTAGATACTGCTCGTGGGTTGAATAATTGATGATGAGATGATGATGATGACCCCGAAAAACAACATAGCAAATGAGTAATATGGTGTTGATTAAAATATGATAATGACTGAATTCTCCTCAACTACTGAACAAATATTTTTCCCACACGCTGGTGGCAAAACGGCCGTGGCTTGCTCTTAATTTAACGTTCGGTTTTCGAACCAAGCCAAACCAAACCTATCAAGGAAGCCAAAGCATTTAGCAGACAATTTTATCCAAAGCGAATTACAATAAGTACATTAGTCGATATATTGCTGTCGGTACAGTAAGATGTTCAAAGAACCCAGCAATTACAATTGCTTGGATAAGATGTTACACAATGCTGAGCCATGATGGCTCGAATCAGTGACACGATCTACAGCACAGATCAACACTTATATAACACTCATAACCAGCACCAGATGTGTGTCACACTGTTGAACATGTTAATCGCCCCAATTATCGATCAGTCCGATTAAACAATTGACTGTAGCTAATCTCGCCGATACGGGGGGATAAAGAAACATATCTGCAGAATGCACGCCGCCTAAATGTTCCGCCACCGGGGGGGGTCGTAAAGTTTAATAGCGCAGAGATATCGCCGAGCGAGACGTCTCGCCTGTCGAACGGCCGGAATGACTGCACCTCCTGATGACTACACCGCCAGGTGACAGCGCTCGCTGTGGAAAATAAAATAAAATACAGCGCCTAAGGGGCAGAAGAGAGATTTTCATTTGCTTGTCCAGCGCCGTTTCCTGGGCGAGTGCACACTGCCCGGTCCCCCAAGTTATCACCGGTCGGAGCGTCGTTTGGGAACGGAGCTAATTAGACTCTTTCTACCGTGGTTCATAGCTCAGCGTCGGCCACAGAGAACCCCGGCAGCTCCCGCCACCACGACCCTCATCTCCGCTCCTCCTCATCACTGACAGACAAGCAGGTGCACCTTCTAACCCTGCCGTAGCACACGGCGCGGTCATCTCCATTATCTACTCCGGTGAAATGATACTGTTCCAGATAAATCGACAATGTACAATTCTTTTTGTTGAAATGCACATTATAGCAATCGGGTAATTCGTCAAATACGTGCCATTTGTTGTATGCGCTTGCAGAAAGCGTTTTCAAATAGCGTGGGTGTTACGGTGTGGCGAGGTCAGTCCAGTGGGCAGCACATAACCCGGCAGTGTATATAGTAATCTATTTACCATCACACTTTCTATACCAACACAAACGCAAAACACGACACAAAAAAATCTGTTTGCAACAAGTTGCTCCGAGACATATAGATCGGCATCCGCAGGCAGAAGTGAGGAATAGAACGACGGGAAAGGAGGCAAGCTCGTTAAAGGTGAGCAACAGAGCAGCCCAGAGCCCTGCACCGTCGCCGTTCGGCTCAAGGTTGCAGAGCCCCACCGTCTGCAGCGGCGCAAATGAAATACTCAAGGAAGACATAAGTCTCATTAAGTCCATAAAGGACACCCTAATAAAACCCACAGCCCGACATGCAAGCGCTCTCCAGTGATGGCTGATTAATTGCTGTGCAAATGGAACCATGGGCGAGAGAGCAGCCCAGGCCTCACAATTTATCCTCCCCTGTCCTGTCTCCCTCCTCTCGGCCTGGGGAGATCGCCCAGTACGAGGGGGAGAGAGGGCTAGGGAGAGGGTTTAGAGTCAGAGAGAGAGAGAGAGAGAGAGAGAGAGAGAGAGAGAGAGAGAGAGAGAGAGAGAGAGAGAGAGAGAGAGAGAGAGAGAGAGAGAGAGAGAGAGAGAGAGAGAGAGAGGGCTAGAGTCAGAGAAAGAAAGAGAGAGAGAGAGAGAGAGGGCTAGAGGGAGAAAGAGAGAGGGGGCTAGTCAGAGAGTCTGAGAGAGAGCGAGATACAGAGAGAGAGTGAGGGAGAGAGAGAGAGAGCTATATTTGGTGAGTCGTGGCATCTCCAGGCGTCCCGGGTAACATGTTACGGTCGGTGTCACGATCATTTGTTCGATTGCTGCGGTGATAACAAGCTGTATGTGTTGACACATCCCCCGCCCGGCCGCGGGAGGCCCAGGGACTCCATAACGGCCCGGGGATTGATAATGATCACGCCACGCGCCGTGAAGAATGGCGTTGTCACCGGCGATGACCCAAATCATATTCCAGGTAACCATACATCAAATAAGGGGTAGAACCACGTAGTGACAGCCGGCTCCATAATCCATCAATAATATAATCTCACTTATTCCCAGCCAGGGGTGCATATTTCATCATCTGCCCGCGTCTCTGCTTTTGTCAGATCTCCGTCTGTGATTAATAGAGAGCTTTCTAATGCCAGGAGGGGATACTTGTCAAACATATGGTTAATGGGTGAGTAACTACCTCCGTAACACGCTTTGATATGCCGCGGCTTTGATCATTTTGGGATCGGATTGAAGCAGAATAATTATTGGTAAGAAAAAAAAAAGAAATCGAAATAACCAAATATGAAAAAAATGAAAAGCAAAAAAAAAAAGCAGAGTCTTAAAGAGTAGAGGCGATGATAGATGGGGGGGGAGGGGGGGGAGGCCAGGGCTGCAACAGCTGGGGTGAAAAGACATGGGAATGGGGGTCCAAGGACAATCTGGGCCAGTGTAATGCCCAGCTGGGGCCAGACTCATAGATCCTGGCCTCTCACGGTGATAAGGGGTCGGTGTCACAAAACAAGTGGGGGGAGGAGGGGGAGGAACCGCGGGGAGAAAGGTGTGGAAATGGGGAAGGGGAGGGAAGGGAAGGAGGCGAAGGCGACAGGACTGGATCCTCGGTCGACTCTGGGAAGGTCACAGTTTGGGGTTTGGGTACCAGAGGGTTGGGGTGGGGGGGTTGGGGGGGGGGGGTCCCTGGCTGACATGGCTACAGAGAGGGGCATCTGGCTCGGAGACATGTCACAACGCTAATTACGGCCCCCCGACAGGCTGCCAACACGCTGTACGACAACTCAACTGGCAGACGCCGCCGAAATTGCTTACTACGCTAACACTTTCCTGAGATGTTTCAGGTTAAGGAAATAGTTTGAGGAGAGCCAGGCAGGCTGGCGAGAGTTCGCGGCTCGATTCAGGGTGTTAATATTCTCTGCAGTGGTTCTGTGGTTTATGTTGGCCGTTTTCCATTGCGTCGGCTTGAAAGGCGATATATAGGATGTGAAATATCAATTGACCGACGGCGTGGCGATGTTAAAAGGTCTCGTGGACGGCGACAGCTTGTCGGAAAGACCTGTTTCAATTTGCCTCGGCGTGAGTAGCGATGAATAGCCAAGTCACCTTCAAGATGGGCTGCCTGACTGAAGGCTTGATTGGCCCCTCAAATAAATTGTAATTATATACGTCCAGGAACCACCCCCCCCCCCCCTACCACTTCAGCGGGCCATTTGGAACATCTTAACAGTATGGCAAGAAGGCATCTCCGGCCATTTTCTTTGCATATCTTGTCTGCCTTGATGTGTTTTTGTGATGGCCTAATATGCCGTAATTATGCCATCCAAGCCGTCTGGCGACTGAGGGTGATCTGCACGGGTCAAAGACCTCAAGTCTGGAGAGCGTTTGCGTTTTTATCGTCCTTCGTCCTCGCGCCTCCTGGGGCTGTGTCCCTCTCCCTCGCTCGCCCTCTCTCTCTCTCTCTCTCCCGCGGCGGACGGCGGCCGTGACGCACGCGGGAGTTTGATAAACGCCCGGCGATGACCTCACCGACGCCGCCAGCCGTGGAGGAACAGGGAAAACAAACACGCACTTAGTCGCTGTCTGACATCCCTCCCCGAGTCCCGGGAATCATTTGACATAATTACAGCGTAATTACCATACAAGGAATACCTTTGCGCTCACGCAAAAAAAAAAAAAACTACGCCATGCAGGCAGCTGCCATATAGTTTTGTTTACGAGTGTCATAATTATCGCTATACGACTGTGCGGGATTGTGCGCGCGAGGTCGCCGCGCGCGCGCGGGGGAACAGCTTTCTCGTAACAATGTCGCTTATGCTCCGCGTTGACAGACAGCTGGCTCCCTGATGCGGTGCCAACTGTCATTCAGTCGCTCCTCAGCCGTGAGCTCAATGTGTCAGTCACGTGACGCCTTTACCGCGACCGTTTAAACCCTCCCGTCCTCATCAACAAATTACCATGTCAAAGTGGCGCCCCCCCCCCACCCCCTGCAGGCCCGCACCTCCACCGTGCTGTTATTTAGTGTCGAAGGCCTAAAGAATAAAGGCATTAAGATATATTTGTCAGTTATCCCGGGCTGGGGATATATCATGGTGACACCTCCGTCGCCGGCATCGACAGAGCGGGAGATATAGGGGAGAGGGAGAGAGACAGAGTGGGAAGAGAGAGAGAGAGATAGGGATGGGAGACAAATGGAGGAGAGAGAGATAGGGGAGAGAGCGAGAGAGAGAGAGATAAGGAAGAGAGATATATAGTGGAGAGGGAGGGAGAGAGAGTGAGAGAGCAAGAGAGAGTGATAGGGAAGAGAGAGATTTATAGTGGAGAGAGAGAGCTAGAGAGCGAGAGCGATAGAGAAGAGAGAGCGAGCAAGGGAGAGAGAGTGAGAGAGAGAGAGAGAGAGCGAGCACGAGTGAGAGAGCGATAGGGAAGAGAGAGAGAGCGAGCGAGAGAGAGTGAGAGAGAGCGAGAGAGAGCGATAGGGAGACGAGAGGAGCTCTGCCGGTGCCCACCGTTCCACCTCTAGACTACATTTTCTGAGCATAATAAGAACATAATTCATTCACATAATTCTCTCGCGCGACGGCGAATTTATGCTAGTCAAACGACGGCAGCGAGGAGAGGAGATCACAAAGACCGTGAGAGACTCGGCTGAAAAAACACTGCCTGCTTGATTAATTCCAAACGAAGTAGCATGAAGGGAACATCGGGGTACAATGCTTTGAGTAAGTCGATAATGAACGCACACTGGATGTCGTTGGGAGGACTCCAGCAGGCGTGCGGCCGGCGGCCGGGGATTGATCATTAACTGGTGTCAAAGCCACCGACGCCGCTTCTAATCAAGTGGACCGACTGCTGTGGATTCACACGTTCCTGATTCTCGGCCCCCAAAAAAAGTGTTAGCTTGGTTTTTTCGGTCACACACATACACTGGCTCCATTCTGTACAGCCAACCCATGAAGAAAAAGGGACATTTCTTCCAGATGCATGCATGGAATGTAGTGTTCAACCATATCGCCACAATAGTTCAGTTGTGTGAAATGGCATCGATGACGGATGTCAACGCAAATCCTGAATAAGGTTATCGGCATGCTTAGCAGTAGCGTGTGTGTGTGTGTGTGTGTGTGTGTGAAATGTGTGTGCTTGTGTGTGTGCGTGTATGCATGTGTGTTTGTGTGTGTGTGATTGTGTGTGTGTGATTGTTTGTGTGTGCGGGCATGTGTATGCGGGGGAGTCTGGCAGTGTGTGTGAGAATGCCTGCGTGCGTTTGTGTGTGATAAGGTCAAAGTGTTTTTGAAAGTTCACAAATGGTCTTTTTCACCGGTCGACAGCGGAGTTTGAGTTCGTTTTTCAAAATAACTGAAATAATTCAAAAGCCTCTTTGATGGATTATACCGCGTCAACCATCAGCTCACTGAGCCCTGGATGAATGTGGTGTGGGCTCACACAGGCAGATGAGGCCACCGTGTCAAAATGATACACAACTTCATGCAAATGAGTAATATCTTAAAGCTTTCGAGTTCGACAAAATCTGTCTTGAACTTTGCTATTCCTGCAATGTGCCCTGAAATTGTCTTGGCTGCTGTCTGTTTATTTTAATTAGATTTCATGTTACAGTTCCGCTGTAATTCCTTTATAATGACCGACATATATACATCTGTAGTACGTTGTGAAGGGCCTCTCCTAATGATGTACTTAGGGTTTGAAACGCATGGAAACGCGAAAACAGGACTCTGAGTGGCAGCCGCGCGGGGCTGCAATGTAAAGGTTGCTGTATGTTAATTGGACTTACACTTCAGAATCATGCAGGGAAGAGAATGAGAATGAGAGAGAGAGAGAGAGAGACAAGCCATAGACAGAGAGACACAGAGAGACACAGCGAGAGACAGAGAGACACAGCGAGAAAGGCAGAGGAATATGGTGGATCATTTACATACGCCAGGAAAAAGCAAGCACCATCTTTAGAAGACATGACATTTGGAGACAGGCTACAAATGGAAATCATGTACTACAATCTTATTACATTTTCGCATTTCATTCGACAACTCCAAAGTCTGATGACATTTCAACCAGAGAAAAAGAAAAAAAAAACTTAAACCTAAAATCCACATTCGTCTTTAATTCCCCCCGTACTCGGCTGTGCAGAGGAGATGGCCGGCTCAGACTCCTGGTCCGCGGCTAAACCTTTGTCAGATCGCTTGCTAACTACACTCCTCGCCTGTTGAAGCAAAACTTTATGCTAAATAAATGGCCCCACCGTTCCACCGTGTCCCGCCACCGCATCTGCATCTTCCAATAAGACTCTTAAATTGATGGATGTCATCTTAGCGCTGGCGGCAATAACTCGGGTCTACTTTGGAAATAACAATATGTTTCTGTTTTTACGAGGTCTAGACATGCGATCCTTGTTTAATGACATCCCTAGGCCGGTGGTGTTTACATTTATTGATATCTGTTCCGTCGGACATCGAGCGATTCCTGCTGCGGCCCGCTCTGCAGAGCTGAGCCCTGGCTTACGGATGCACGGTGAGATTCATCATCCTCACAAGCGCGGACGCCACCGCCGAGCACCCGCCTGTTGCCTATATTTAGATTTATCTGGGTTGTCTCGAGCATAAATGTTTTCCATTGAATCCATAAAAAACTGAAAATAAACGGATGAAATAATTGCTTATGAGAAAGTAGTGAGGGTACGGCGGGCGAGCAAGTGTCACCGTGTGTTTGATGTCAATCCGCTCCGACGCGATAATCAATAATAATGGCGGTGGCGGCGAGTGGGTCTTCACTCGGCTCATATTGCCTGGAGTATACCTGTTGTGTGCCATTAGCTCTTTTCAGTTGGAAAAACGAAACGGCGTTTAACAGAGTAATATCCAATGGGCTATTTCTAAACAACATCGTTTTTCTGAAGTGTGTGAAAGTGCAATATGCAAGAGACTGATGTGTCTTCCCATTAAATACCGGAGAGGCATCTGAAGGCAGGCTGTAATCATCTCCAGAAAACGTTTCTTGAATGAGAAATGTATAGGCCTACATACTGTTAACCTTGTTGAATATGGGATTTTATTGGGGCCTATATACTACTGCACTTCAGTTACTATAGCAACCTCTACTACTACAACTACGAACATCCAATCTCTACCAGTAAAAGGTAAGCTAATAGTAAATTACATTATAGCACAGTGAATGAGAAACCCAGTTCTTGCCCCTGTAATGTTACGAAGTCATTTGGTCTCGTTTTGCAAACTAACTCCAAGGAGAAGCACCAAAGTATTAGTGCGTCCATATTGTGTACACCAAACACAATAATGTACCATTAAAGAGCAGCGTAAACAAGGTTATACACCCGACCAGGGAATCAACCGGACCCAAAGCTCATCGCCTAAGGCAGAGAGCACGAGGATTCAGCTGAAATAATGCACGGGTAATGGGTAAAGTAATAGCCACACCACCTACTCAGCATAAACATGAACACAGAGCACCCTGCACTTTGAATAAAGGTATAGGTGGGATGTTTCTGCCCTGGAATAGTTGCAGAGCTCGCTAATAGCATCAGCCCGCCTCTCAGAGCGTGTTGTGCGGAGCTCATTTCGAATGCATAAGCACCGTTTTGACTTTAATCTATGCTAGTTAAGGAGACAAGATTAGATTACGCACCGTAACCAAAATTAAATGTGAACTGAAATCAGAGATGATACCACTTATACCAAACATGCACTGGCAGCAGGGGTAATTTTAAATAAGTAAATAGTGGCCCTGATTATATTAATTTAAAAAATAATTTAAACAGCCGATCCATTTAAAAAACAACACCCGGCATTAGCCTTAGCATGCGTCAAACACGTGTCTCCATGTTGTTTGGAGGGTGTGTGCGTGTGTGTATGCGTGCGTGTGTGTGTGTGTGTGTGTGTGTGTGAGTGTGGAGGGGGGTTGTTAGGGGAACGCAATGTACGTCTGCGGTCTGATCCAGACTTGCATGTACTACATGTGATAAAGCGACAGAAGCGGCCCGCGCTCCCGGGTTTTAGCGCCGGCAGCCTGCAGCCCTGCTGTGGAGGGGAACAACAACCACGCCGGTCCCCACCGCCACCCCCGCTCCCACACCCAACCCATTTCTCCAGGGGGCACTCGGCCGGGCTGGATTAAGAGCTTCCGAGTCTCCCCCAGACCCAGGTTGTAATAAGGGTCCACTTTATGTCGGCACTTATTTCCTATCGCCCTTGTTGGAGAACAGACCCCTCGCTGTTTTAACCGCCGGCCATGAATCAAGGCCGTATTTCCTCCCCAAATACATTTACCTGTCATCTTAGATGTAAACAATTTGACGCGGAGCCCCCACTTCCCTCTCCCCCCCCCGCACGCCTACCTCCATTAGCTCTATTACCCT
This sequence comes from Micromesistius poutassou, assembly GCF_964030765.1. NCBI lineage: Eukaryota > Metazoa > Chordata > Actinopteri > Gadiformes > Gadidae > Micromesistius > Micromesistius poutassou. Next base: position 3,824,632 of record NC_140274.1, on the reverse strand, counting down.
CCCCTGAGTCTGTCCGCAGCGCGATGACTCAAGTATGAGACGTAATCAATAGACCTCTTCTTCTTCCTTCTCCTTCTTCTTCGTGTTCTTCTTCTTCCTCGTCCCCCCTGCTCTGGTTCTGCGTGGGGCTGAACGCGTCTCTCTGGGCTTCCGCTGGCGCTTCGGCCAGGGTGACAGTGACAGATGATCAGCACTGTATCCTCCAGTAATTAAGATGGGTCTATCGTCAGGTAGATAACTCCGCTGTGAGCACCGTGTCCCCGAAGGCATTCAGCCCTCCCCTCCCCTCCCTCCCTCCCTCCCTCCCTCCCTCACCTTCTCTCCCCCCCACCCCCTGCATCTCCTTCTCCCCATCTCCCCTCCTCTGCTGTCAGCCTGAGCTTTTCCTCATGTAAACACCATCAAAATTATCTTCAGTCACCTTGAGATGTGAGCAGTGCTACCTGCATCTGGGCCCGGAGTCTAAAGGGAATCGCTTCTCTCCCCTTTTTCTCTCTCTGTGTTCCCCCGCGAGTTCCTCTTTTAGACTCGCTCAAGCAAGCGACGCAACTAACGGCAGGAGACGGTTAAAAAAGACATGTAAATAAAGTGAACGCATACCATAACAAACACCGTGCTCGCTGTGAAAAGATCCGCCTGGCTCGGTTCATGAATGTCAACCACCCCTACCGTAAGGTGTTTAATGTAACACGGGAAGAAATTATCGGTAGACCTTCCGCTTGCGTCCACTCGTGGTGTTCTCCGTGGTGTCTCTGCATACGAACCCAAACATAACACCTGCATAAACAGACCGTAATCTCTTTCCTGCGACGCATTTCCGCATTTGGAAATAACGCTGTGCATAACGCTGTAAATAAGTCGCCTCTGTGTGGAATCGCTTCTTTTCATTTGCTGGTGGCTTGGGTTCCCTGCCGCGCGGTGCACGAGGCGGCGTTTTTCGCCGCTCGGTAAGTAGATGATATGGCCGTGAGATGAGAGCGATAACGTTGCAGCTGGTCTCCCGCAACCGCCCTTTGAAGGGGAAGAGCGGAGAGAGTCAAACGGCATCATCAGCAGCAGGCAGATCCGGGGGCCTATACTTAGCTGATAACACCTCACTTCCGTGGGACAACCCTCCTGCGAAGCAAGCGCACCCGGACCGGCCTGACACCCAGGCAGCTCCCCCCCCCACCGCCCCCACCGCCCCCACCGCCGCCGCAGCCCGGAGCACTTCAGCGGAGGATGGGCGATGGGCGGGGGTATCGATCAGTGGACCCCTCGTTAAAGGACGCCATCGACCGGCCATCCTGCCACTCTTTAAAGGCTAAGCGCTGAGGGGTTGTTTGGTTTCTAATGACAACCGGTGTGTGTTTACCGTGTGCACGGTTTAAGCGTTGGCCTCTCTCTGACGCTACGTGCATCCATCACGATCTGCCAAGATGCAAACGGAGGAGTGTGGCGCACACATTTTTTGCGTGATTGTTGTGGGGCCCGCTGTGTGGCTGGCGGTGCGCTGCGTGGGGGTCAGCGCAGCGTCACCATATGGTGAAGACGGACAGTCACGCTACCGCTGGCGGATTCGGTCCATGCACCGCGTCCATTTTTTTTATTCTTGCCGGGCTGTGATTGGTCCAGGGCCCGTCTTAATGCCGCCTTGTGATTGCTCCATCAGCCTGACTAATGTGCACTCGCTGCCCCCTTTGGAAGCCCCCCCAAAAAACACACACACACACACGCACACACACACACACACACACACACGCACACGCATAATCACACACGCACACACACACACACACACACACACACGCACACGCATAATCACACACGCACACACACACACACACACACACACACACACACACATAATCACACACACACAACACACAACACAGAATCAAAATCACCCCACATCCCATTTCCATTTTTTCTCATCATAGACTTGATTGTGGAGCAGAGCGCCCGGTCCAAGGGTTTGTCGGGCTCCCGGGAACACGAAGA